>NW_009609186.1:15000-20613 GCF_000690535.1 Cariama cristata
CCATGGAATTTGTCTGATTGCAGCTGCTGGCCACTGATTCCAACCAACTAAGGCCTTGAAAATATTTTGTTTCTTCTTCATGAAGATACAATGATGTAATCAAGCCACCTCTCAAAGAATTTTTGACTGATGTTTCCAAGGATTTTACTGAAAGATCTTCCATTGTTTCTGCATCCCTTTTGTTTCTTTGACAATCTGTCACAGAATCACAGCATGGTTGAGGTTGGAAGGGACCTCTGAAGGTAATCTGGGCCAACCTCCCTGCTCAAGCAGGGCCACCTACAGCCAGTTGCCCAGGGCCATATCCAGACAGCCTTTGAATATCTCCAAGGGTGGAGACTGCACAGCCTCTCTGGGCAACCCATGCTAGTGGTCGGTCATCCTCACAGGAAAAAAAGCTTTTCCGTAAGTTCAGACATAACCTCCAGTGTTTCAGTTTGTAATCATTGCCTCATGTTCTGTCACTGGGGCAACTATTAAGTCCTATTAAAGATAGAAACAGTAGGTCTGTTTGTAATGTCTCCCTATACAATACATAATGGGAAAAAAAGTTGAAAAAAAGTTGAAAAAAAGTCACCAAAAAAATTGCCTCTACTTTTGCTTGGTTCTCTCCAGTATCTACAACTTAGAGTCACCCTAGCTGGCCCTGCCTATGAATCTGGTACTGGGGACTCATCTTCATTTGGTTATTTATTGTGTCCTAGATCCTTGAAAGAATTTTTTTTGGCCATCCTCCCCTCTGAAAACTCCTGGAGGAAACAAGCATAGTAGACTCTTCTCCTCTTTTTTGTGCTTCTCAGTAGATCAGTAGGTTGGAATACTATTGATAACACGAAATTTTGTTGATTTTTTTTTCTCTTCAAATTAAAGCATTTCATCCACATTCCTGACTTACTGGTAGCTTGATTGTGTATTATTCATATTATACTTAGGAAAACCTAAGTTTGGGCACAGGAAATATGCTAACTGTTCCTTTAAAGGTCATGCACAACTCTTTCAGTAATAGTCACTAAATTTTCAGAAAAGTCTTCTGTTGAAGTGGACTGGTCATATGCCAAGTATGATATTCTTGGAGTTGCTTCTACTCTATCATCACAGCCTAAGTTATGGAGCTGGGATATGTGCTAAGACTCTGAATGGATTTGGGTTGTCTGTCTCCAGTAAGCACCAGAGTCCGGGCAATTCTTATGAGTGGCAGGTCTGATTCTGAAAGAAAGGTCAAGCCTATGCTAACTTTACAACAAATGTATATAAAGATGTAGTGCTGTAGCCTGGTGAAGTAACTTGAATTTTGGAGTCTTAAAGGTGCTCCCAAATGGTACAGTTTTCTTTCAGATAAGTTAGTTCCCAGAGGATTAGAGTGCTCAGAACATCAAAATATGATGTTTTTTTCTTTCTGTGTGTCAATACATGGCCAATATCAAACCTAGCCCTGGTGAGGAAAACTACTTGACAGTCAGACATACAAAGTAAGGCTATACCACAAATATGCAATGCAGTTACATTAATTTTTTACTAATAACTTTGACTTTTGTGCATTTTGTTTATTTGCTTGGTATTGCGAAAATAATATTGATATTTATTTATACACTGGACATGACCATTTAAAAAAAAAAAAAAAGCCCCAACCCCTATGCACTAAATCCACAGGATTTAAAGTAAGGAAAATAATCCAAAGTAAGAACATCAGCTAAGGCTTTCACTTCAGGCTTAGATCATGCTCTTGTATTTTGACATTACAGGAGTTTGAGATTGATGTTACATGCCACATGTGCTACAATAAGTGCAATGGAGAGAGATAAGGATGGCAGTCTTAGCTACATATTTCCATTATTTTGTAGATTAGAAATGGGCAAACCTATAAATGTCTGATTTTGGTTGGGACTAGAGACCAAAATACTGACAAGCATATGCGTATGTACACACACACAATTTCTCACATATTTGTTAGCAGTTACTAAGACTTGTTCAATAAAATGTGTCTTACTAGGATCTGCAAACCAACTTTGAGTATATCCAAGTATTTTGACCTAAAATCTTTGAAAATTGTTGTCCAACTTTGAGAAGAGTTATGAATTACGATGTCATTGCACTAACTGAGTTTTTAAATTTTTATTTCAATGGTGTTTTCACACTTAGAGGTTTGTTTTGTTTGTTGTTTTTTTTTCCCCTTTTGGCTTTCATGTTAATTTAGAACAAAGAACTTGTTACCTAATTCGTGGAGTCTCCTATAATCTGTTAGTCATTAGTACAACAAAATTCTCTGGATTGCCAATTTTGTTGGGACCCAATGACTGACTCTTACAGTATTCTGTGTCAAAACAAGTTATTAAGCTCCATTGTGAAGATCAGTGCTATGGCTGTGTTTTTTCAGAAGCAGTAAACTGTATGTGGGTATTTGAAATAGGAGGATCTAACTCTGTTTTTAATGTGAACCCTGGCCTTTAGGTACAGCTAGAATTCAAATCCATAATAACTCTGAACACAACATTATCATTATGCTTTGTATATAAGCAATGCAGCACAAATCTACATGAGCATTTAAGCACTGAACTTCTGTTAATATTGATGAAAATAAGGGTCCTAAAAAGACGTTGTAGTTCTGCCCTTATGGAACCACAGTAAGAATCCACAGGCAAAGAGCAGTTGCCCTGGAGACATACTTAAATCCTTATATCATAAATCAAACCAATTGCAAATAATCTGTCCTCACATGTCAGTTATTAATTTATTTTTTTTTAAAAAAAGAATCAGAGAAGAGAGGCAATCTGGAGAAATGCCATTCATAAAAAAGGTTAAAATGTATTTTATTTATTCCCAAGGTGGTCATTTTAATAGGTGGTGGTCCAGAAAGTCTGAGGATGCTTTCAGAAAGGCTTTCAAACAAGAGCTGCTATGAATTTAATTTATATTTCACACAAGCCTTGAGAAACATTTGCTACTTTAGTGGAGAGTGAATAATTAATACTAAGGGTTTGGTATGTCGTTGAATCAGACCACCTCTTCTAATCTGTCTCTGTTGGGTGATGCTGTTACTGCAAACTGATTGCCAATATAATGACTGCTGTAATGCCACATTCAGAACCTGATGACAGGGTCATGAAGCCAAGAAGCTGCTGGGAAAGAGGAATGGTAAGAGAAAAGGGAAGACTGACATGCTTCCCAGAAGGCTGGGTAGCAGTATCATCTCTCCTGATTCACACAGACTTTATAGATCCTCAGAGCTGGACAGGAATTTTCCACCTCTGACATATCTTTCATCTCAAAGAACAGTCCTTGAAAGTCTTGAGAATGTTAATTCATAAGCTTCTTGCTGTTTTGATGGTAGGCTTGTTTTTCCATCATGGTCGAACACTTCTATTCAACTAGAAGCCTAAAAGCACTTAGAGAGCACGTAGGAGACAAAACCCCTGAGCAAAGGCTAAAACACTCTGCATCATAAACACCACCCTCAGCATGATTTTATTCAGGGAGGTAATCTTAAAGGCACATGAGCAGGCTGTCCCAATGTGCTGCAAGATGAGCTGATGGGGACGAAGACCAGCTTGGTTGAACAGAGAGCTTTGGCTGGAATTCAGGAATAAGAAGAGAGTTTACCAGTTTTGGAAGAAGAGACAGGCAAACCAGGAAGAGTACAAAGACGTTGTCAAGGTATACAGAGAGAAAATTAGAAAGGCAAAAGCCCAGCTTAAATTCACTCTGGCCACAATTGTAAGAGACAACAAAAAATGTTTTTACAAATATGTTAACAACAAAAGGAGGACCAAAGAGAATCTCCCCTCTTTGCTGGATGAAGAGGGGAACGTTGCCAGCAAGGATGAGGAAAAGGCAGAGGTACTTAATGCCTCCTTTGCCTCAGTCTTTAATAGCCAGACCAGTTATCCTCGAGGCAGCCAATCCTCCGAGCTGGATGATAGGGGCGGGGAACAAAAAAAGCCCCCATTATCCAGGAGGAAGCAGCTAGAGATCTGCTGCTCCGCCTAGACATGAACAAGTCTATGGGGCTGGATGGGTTTCACTCTAGGATACTGAAGGAACTGGCAGATGTGCTTGCCAAGCCACTCTCCATCATCTACCAGCAGTCCTGGCTAACCGATGAGGTCCCTTCTTCACTGTAAGAGTCGTTAGGCATTGGAACAGGCTCCCCAGGGAGGTGGTGGACTCACCATCCCTGGAGGTGTTCAAAAAATGTTTCGATGTGACACTTAGAGACATGGTTTAGTGGGTTTAGCGGGCATGGTGGCATTGGGTATACAGTTGGACTTGATGATCTTTGAGGTCTCTTCCAATCATAATGATTCTATGATTCTAGGGTTCTATGATTCTTGCTGCCTGCATTGGTATCAACCATCAGTCTTCCGCAGAAGATCCTAATTGACTTTTCTCTGTTCTAGGTAAGACTGGGAAGAGGTAAGACTAAATTGATGTACCAGAGGGATTTAGAGATGGCATAAAACTTCTTTTTACATTTTAAGAGAATAAAAGTGTCAAAACAAAAAGTTCTGAAAAAGAACCGGCACTTGAAGTCAGAATCTCAGAAAGCAGCATTTGTAAAATATTTTACAGTCATAATGAAGCTGTTACAATCTCAAGATACCAGTTTTCAGAACTTGCCTTGTAATTGTTCTTAAACAAGTTTGCTTGAGCCTGGAAAAACAGGAGGACATTAAAGTTAAAAGGTTGACTAGACCAATATGTCTTCCAAAGCATTTTTCTTGATACTTCTTGCTACTTATTTGTGGGGAAAGACAAGTCTCCCAGATAAAAGAAAGTTAACTATTTCATTCATGCCATTTCATATCCTTGTTGCTCTTCAGGGATGATTTACATTGTATACCTGTGCATGTAATGTACAGCAAATAGTATGGCCATGGTGTCCCATTACCTGTGCAGCCCAGGTGCACAGGCTTCACAACAAAGTATGGGCAGAATGACATGATGTGACATTCAAGTATCTTCCACAGCAAAGTGCAGCAGACTTTGCATGACAGATCAGGTAACAAAGTGGAGTCGGCAGCAGCAATTGTAAAGCACAGTGTACCCTAACTAGTAGCACATTGCTGGCTGGGCAGCATGGCATAACCCAAGAACACAAGCTGTATTCACTGCATAAGACAAGAGTGACTGCATTAAGAAGATGGCAAGCTACTGCTTCTACCATAGAGCTTGGATAGTAAAGCCTGGACAGCTGTAGTTGTGCAGAGTAGCCTGAAAACGACAGAATTACAGCAACTGCATGGCATGGTTTGATGTACTGTTGATTTGACTGCTCAGTACTGCTGTTTTTTTCTTGACGTAATCATAGAATCATAGAAACATTATGGTTGGAAGAGACCTCAAAGATCATCAAGTCCAACCGTATACCTGATGCCACCGTGCCCACTAAACCATGTCTTGAAGCGCCACATCTAAATGTGTTCTGAACACCTCCAGGGACAATGACTCCACCACCTCCCTGGGGAGCCCGTTCCAATGCTTAACAACTCTAACAGTGAAGAAGTTCTTTCTGATGTCCAACCTGAACCTCCCCTGGCGCAACTTGAGACCGTTTCCTCTTGTCCTATCGTTAGTCACCGGGGCGAAAAGACCAACCCCTGCCTCGCTACAGCCTCC
>NW_009609187.1:0-7283 GCF_000690535.1 Cariama cristata
GGACACTGAGCTGTTGACTGCAACTCTTTTAGTGCGACCCTCCAGTCAATTCCTCACCCGCTGAGTGGCCCATCCATCAAATCTGTATCTCTCCAGTTTGGAGTCAAGGATGTCATGTGGGACAGTGTCAAATGCTTTGCACAAGTCCAGGTAGATGGCGTCATTTGCTCCTCCCTTATCCACCCATGCTGTAACCCCGTGGTAGAAGGCCACCAAATTTGTCAGGCATGATTTGTCCTTAGTGAAGCCCTGTTGGCTGTCACCAATCATCTCCTTATTTTCCATGTGTCTATGCATAGTTACCAGGAGGATCTGCTCCATGATCTTGCCAGGCACAGAGCTGAGACTGACTGACCTGTAGTTCCCTGGGTCTTCCTTTTTTCCCTTCTTAAAGATGGGAGTTATGCTTCCCATTTTCCAGTCAGCTGAAACTTCCCCAGACTGCGACAACTTCTCAAATTTGATGGATAGTGGCTTAGCCACTTCATCCACCAGTTCCCTCAGGACCTGCAGATGCATCTCATCACATCCCATGGGATTGTGCACCTTCAGGTCACCTTCAGGTTCCTCTGATGGTCTTGAACCTGATCTCCTACAGTGGGTGGTTCTTCATTCTCCCAGTCCCTGCCTTTGCCTTCTGTGACTTGGGTGGTGTGGCTGGAGCACTTGCTGGTGAAGGCAAAAAAGTCATTGAGTACCTCAGCCTTCTCCATGTCCCAAGTAACCAGGTCTTCTGTTTCCTTCAGAGAGGGCCCACATTTTCCCTAGTCTTCCTTTTCTCTCCAACGTACCTATAGAAACTTTTCTTGTTGCCCTTGGTGTCCCTGGCCAGATTTAATTCTATCAGGGCTTTAGCTTTCCTATAACGTGATCCCTGGCTGCTTGGACAATTTCTCTGTGTTCCTCCCAGGCTTCCTGTCCTTGCTTCCACCCTCTGGAGACTTCCTTTTTGTGACTGAGTTTGTCCAGGAGCTCCTTGTTCACCTATGCAGGCCCCCTGATGTTTTTTTCACACTGAATAATATTATGCTGAGCAATACATTGCTATGCTTTCTAAGTTAGAGATTTTTCAGGACAGGTTTTTTGTTGTAAAGTCCTGAGCTTGCATCTATGCAGATGCTTAATAAAGTCTGTCAGAATGATTTTTGGCTAGACAGGGAGATGGCACTATTCCTCTGAAGTAAAAGGGAAGTAGAGATTGATGGTTTTGCTTTACTGTTAGCATATCATCCTTAGGTGGTTTAATAGTGAATTGAAGACTTTTTTATTTTTTTCTAGTTTTGATTTTATCATACCTACTTTTCTTTTATCAGCTGAGGATAGAGATTTCACTCTGTCCTTTGATTTGTCAAGTGAGATTTTTTTGTTTAGCAATTTTGCATTGTTTACTCTGAGTCTCTGATAGTAATTTATCTGTACTAACCTGAATGTTTTGTGCTTACATATAGTGCCACTAGGTCTGCCTGTCTTCTTGCATTAAATATTTTCTTTAATTAATACATAATTTTTCTCTTTGTTTTTCCTAAATTTGAAGGGAAATAAAGGTTTTTTTTATTTTTAAGTGAATAAGAATGAACATACTGTGAGAGGCAAGTATAGAGCTCAGCTCCATATCTTTTCTGTTAACAGAAACAAAATAAATAGTGACAAGGACTGTGGAACTCCTGTGCAGCTCCCTCAGAAGGACAAAAAAAAGAGAGGATATTGTGAATGTTGCGGGGAGAAATATGAAGATCTGCAAACTGTATGTGAAATTTCAAGTGTATGGTTTGATACAGTCATAGCTTTTCAGTGCGGTGTCAACAGTGGTTTCTACTTGCTAGTTTAATGTATTTTTTTTATCTTATATTCAGAAAATCTTTTATCTCCTAAAAAGCAGCAAGTGGATATTTTTTCCATTTAATTTCATTTTAATTCTTGATTGCTGTTTCTGTGTATGATAGCTGAAGGCACTAGCGGTTCATGTCTCAGAGACACTGCTAACAAATTAATGATATTTATGTACTGCTTCATATCATACTGTTGACTTGTATATTCATATCTGTAGTATTAGATTTGTTTCATGTGTTTTCTTTAATTCCAGCATCTTGAAAGTGAACAGCACCAAAATTTTGCAAAAAGCACACAGTATCAAGTTGTTGATGATATAATATCAAAGTTTGTTTATGAGTTTGTCGAATACAAAGATGATGCAAAAAAAGTAAAAAGGTAAGTTACATGTTCTAAATTTTAAAGATTGTGTGAGTTAAGACGTTGAACATAAAGATGCTTACTTCTGAAATTCTGGATCTTGTACAGAATAAATCCATATTTTTCAGTCTGAAATAAAGCACTGAAACTTGCAATGCAGTTGTACCTGGCAAATTAGTTCTATAAAGCAGAAATTAGAGTGGAGGGGGGGGGTAGGGGGGAGTGGAATTAAAAGTGCAGATGGCATCACACGAAAATGAGACTGAAAGGAATTACCAAAAGTTGTCCTACCTATCCTTCAGCTTCAGAAAAGCAAGATGTACTGTACTAACATATTGCTGACAGAAGGACAGGAATGTCTGGACATCTTGCTCTAAAAACTTTCTGTCATTCTTAGCCTAAGAACAGCAAATTACTTCCTAGTCAGTCAGTTTGATCTCCTTACCAGTGGAAAAACTTTTCCTAGTCTAATCTATACCTTCCTATCTGTACTCTAAGTCTCTCAACTTCAGTCCTGCCTGTGCTGAACAAGGAAAGCAGATTTTCCTTTCTTCTTTGTAGCTCAAAAGCTTAAATGGGCAAGAGAGACTTGCTTCATGTCTTGGACTGTAGGCACCAGTGTCTTCCGTACTTGGAACAGTAACTCAATTCAAGATTGCTGTGATTTTTTGCAAATGAGTCAGGGCATAAGGAATAACATTCTCATTTAATTTAGAAAAAAAAAAATTGAAGAAATAAAGATATTCTTAGTGAAATCAAAGGAAATACAAATAGAGTTAAACAAGTGATAGCCTAATGAAGGCAAGCCTTTATTCCTTTCGTGATTTGAAAATAGTCAGAGTGGTTAGGTTTGAAATACTGTGTCAAGAAAATCATATATAATTATGCTAATTCTGTATATATGAAATAGACTATTTGTCAGTATTTATAGTCATTGCATTATATTTATTAACTTCTTTTGTTCTTAATACCACTGTGAATTGAGATTTACTAAAAACGTAGACTACTCTGTGTTTTTAAAACAATTTTACGAGCTGTAGAAATCAATAAGAAAACATCAAATTCAAATATAAGGCACTCTGTTCCTGTAGAAACCATGTGTTACTACCCTAAATACATCTTTCCTTTAAAAGTAAAAACAAAAATTGCTTTGCCAGTTCTGTTGCTTTTCTAGAATCAGTTGCATGTGGAGTTATGTTACCCATGTTTTTTTCAAGTGTTTGTTAACAATTTTAAACAATTTCATTGTAGGACAAAATGTAGTACAGGATATTTTTCTCCTATTATTGGAAAGATAACTAGACCAGATGAGCTGAAAGAACGACTGAAAAAGCAACGCGTTTCACTGAAAAGTTACTCGTGGAAGGATACGGCAATGCGGGCACTCAAACTGGATCGCCAGCCTGCAGAAGTACAACCAAATTCTATGCCAATACCTACCCCTATCTCTGAATCTGCCTGTTCAGTTCTTTATTGTCACCTATCACAACCTTCAGAACTAAAAAGTAAGTTCAGAAATAATGATGAAAATGTTAAAACTGACTGCTCCTATGCTGCAAACTTAAGAGCGACTGTTGTATCATCAAATTTCATACAACCACCCCCTCAGAAAGGTGACAAAGCATACAGGGAGAACTTGTCTCGAGCTTATGAGCAGTTCAGTAAAGAAATACTGGAACCAGAAGTAAATAAAAAGAATTTACAGTATTTTCAGGAAGGCATGTGTACTTTATATTCTCATACTCAAGTTACAGATTTTAGTGAAAAAGACAAAAACTTACCACAGCCAAAACGAAAATTAAATAACACAGTAGTTCTACCAGCAAAGTGTTTGAAAAAAACAGATGCCAATCCTACATTTGTCAAGAAACATCGTGATTTATGTGATAATCATCAACAGATGCAGCACAATGTAGTTCTGGGGGCTGAGGTATCTAATACTGCTATAAACAAAGAACTTAATGAATTGACTGCCAGCACTGCACACAGTTCGCCATCTGGAAAGCTGCACAGAAAAGTGAAGGTTTACTTGGGAAGAAATAAAAGAGAAACCCGGAAACAAAATATGGAGTTATGCGTAAAGTATACAGATGGACTGTCTGTTCCTGAAGAGAAGAGAAGTTCTTGTAGCTCACCAGTGCAGGCCCTACTGGAATTATTTCAGACAAGTGAAAGAAACTCAGAATTTGGAGGTTTTTCAGGTTACACAGAGGACAAAGGTTCAACTAGCATGAAAGATACATGGGAAGGGCAGAATACAAATGTTATGTGGTCATTATTTTCCTCTTCATCCTCGTCCCCATTTGTTGGATTTTAATGCTGCATTATTTAATATAATGATTTTCAAATAAACTTGCAAATTTAAGATTTTATTCTTGGAAACTTTAATTGCTGTATTATATGTACGGATGGCTTGGTTTTCAAATTTTTTTAAATACAAAAACTTCTGTATATGTAAATATGAAAAATAAAACTAAGGTGTTTTGGGGTTGAGGTTTTTTGGTTTGGTTTTATTTTTTTGTTAAAGTGTACTGCTTTATCACAGCTAGTAAAAGGCTCTGACCCCAGATCTGGGATTAAATTAATTGCTAGGCAAAACCAGTAAGCATGATGTAGCTGCATTTGGATAGAATAATTTTGTAAAATCGGTGATTAAGGTACATTCTAAATAACCACATTGTAAATAACTGGATGTTCCATTGTAAGTAAGGCAGTCCATGACTTAACGGACTACTGATGTTTTGTGGAGATTTGCTTGCTTCCCTTCCTGTTCCTTCTGCTGCTGCTTTATTAGCGAATGCAAAAAAAAAAAAAAAGTCATTTGCTTTCCTAATATTTCTTCTGCTTAAATTGTCTTGGGGAACCTATGTAATCACAAAGAAACAGGATTAGGAAAGCATGTATTATATTTTTTGACTACTCTGACATAATTTATTTTTAGACTAAAACTAACTGTGTTGTGTATTTCAGCCAACAGGAAGCAGTAGATGTATACTTTAATTTTTCTTTAAAAAAACCCCAAACACAACAACAACAGAGCACAAAACAGTCAATAGGTTTCTGATTGACCCAGGTAATTTTCTGATTTTTCTTTCAGAGTAGCCAGCCTGTCTGCCCAGCTTACTTAGGCAGAGTGAAAATTGGAAAGACTTTTTTAATACTCTGAATCTTTACCAGAGCTGATCTCTCAGAATTTCCATATCTGTAAATCAGTGCAGAGCATAAGTATGGAATTGCAGGAGGTAATTGCAAAGCATTACTAATAAATGTAAGTGCCTTAAGGTCATATAAGAGATGTAAACCAGCAGAAATTACTCTCATTAATTTTTGCATAAATTACTTGTTTGCATTTTTCTCTTGCCCATTTAATGTTCTCAAACTTACTCAGTCAGAGTTCTTATGGTTAAAGTGCTTTCAGTCGTTGCATACTATTGTCTGTCATTTATAGGATATTCTCTATGAGAGGTAGGTAAAGCTTCTTGATGTGCAGGAATGGGTGAGGAAAATAACATAAAATTACTTTTCCTTACAGAGCATAGGAATTGAAAGCTTAACGATGAAAGGAGCTGCTTAGGGTGTTGCTGTCACCTGAAAGGTGATGTTCCTGATTCCACTGTTCATGTAATTGCATGTGCAGTCTGGTAAAAAACTGCTTTTGGTCTCTCCGTGGTCACTTCTGGCTTGAATGATAGTTTCTTCTGATCTGGATTCACATCAAGAAAATTACATAGAAAGTCATTACAGAAATGAGCAAAAGTAATATTTTAAAAAGGAGTTGATCTTCAATATGTTTGTCTATACATATATTTTTTTATTTTTTTTTGCCTGTAGCTTACCAATATGTAGTGTTTCAGGAATGGGGCTTTAAAGTAGAACATTGAAGCAATTACTTTGTTCTTCATTATGAGTGATGCTTTAATGACAGAAGGATTGCTCTCTGATTTGATGAAGGCAATCTATTTTAGGAACAAGTGTCCATTTTTCTTTTGAGAATGTTTTTGTTTGTGGGTTTGGTTTTTTTTGTTTTGTGTGGGGTTTTGGGGTTCTGTTTGGTTTATTGGGGTTTTTTTTTAGCTTTTGATTCAGTACTAAAGTCAAGTCTAAGAAAAACTTGCATTTTTCTTTGTAACACGTTGCAATGATCTGTTAGTAGGTATCTCTTACAGACATCTCCCTCCTCCCATCCCTGAGACATACACTCTTCTTAGTCGGTATGGTGGCCTCCACCCGAAAGTAAAGTATATGCATGGTTCTTTGTATACATAAGGATTATTGCAATAGTTAAATCTTAAGGAGAGAGGTAGTTGACAGTAAATCTACTCATCAGATAACCAATGTGTATGTTTTGCGTATGATTAGATGCAATATTAGAACATACCAGCTCAACATGCACTGCAAAGAGGAGATTTAAACACATTGGGATCTGGCTTTAGAATCTTAAAGGAAAAAAATTTGGAGATTTGTCATTCAAATATGAAGACTACACATTGTAATGCAGAACAAGATAGGACAGCCACTGCTACTGGTTGCAAAAAGTACTTTTAGTCATGATGCAGATGTTGTTTACAGATGCCCAGTCACATTAGTGTGTGCTAAGAGTCAGTCCCCTTTGTATATAGTATGTTCAGATAGTGTCACAAGCCACAGTAGGCCTATTAACTATTTCTAAAACAGATTTATTCAGCATGTTGTGTGTGATTTTCATGCATTTATTATCTTTTAAGCTTGTTTTTTTAAAAAAAAGTTTTTAAAAAAATTTAAAAATAATTATATTACTATTTGAAAAAATAATTAAATATGGAAGACTAGTTGTTAGAACATAGGTCCATCTCTCTGACTTCCAGAGAAGAGAATGAGTATTTTCAAAACATGTGGCAGGGAGTCTGAGAAATGTCAAACAGTTCAGACAAGCGCTACCACAAGTACCTCTGTAGTCACTAGAACAAAGGTTTGTCATTAGAAGTGCATTTTATCTGTAAGTACATCTTTGTGATAATTAAATATTATATAATTGCAGTTTGAACTCCTTCATAGGTACATACATTTCTTCTAATGCACTTCATTTTTTTTTTTTTATTGTCTTGCTTTCTGTG
>NW_009609187.1:7312-7651 GCF_000690535.1 Cariama cristata
AAAACAGTTAATAGACTAACTGTTGCTTCCTTTTTCTGGTCATTAGAGAAACTTGGAGCTAAATTCCTATACTTTCTGCAGTGTAGACTTATATACAGTGTGAGATTCAAAATTTTAATGAAGCACTGAAATCCTGACTGTTACAAAAAAGTGAAAGCTTTAACCCTTATGTTGAACAGACACTACTTCATTTTAAAGTCTGAAAAAAAATCCCCTAGACTTTTACATTGTAAAGTTACTCTTATTTAAGTGATTATCTTGTGGACCAGTGATCTTCATTGTTTCTCTTTCATAGGCGTGACAACATTTCTGGGGATGTGAAATATTTTATTGTAATCT
>NW_009609188.1:0-9284 GCF_000690535.1 Cariama cristata
TCATTTGATTTCAGATATTTGTAACAGTGTAGTTGCCTTTTTTTACATTCTTAATGAATCTCCTGGCTTTTAAATGTAGTGTTACATACATGTTTCAAACAAACTATATTTGGTTCCTTTTTTTTTTTAAAAAAAGAAGCAATCTCTAAGATCGTGACCTTATGTTTGCCATCTTAGCTGTTTTCACCTTTAGAGAGAGCTTGCTCTAAGGAAGGTCCTAGGCAGATCCTCCTCAGTGCTTTGGCTAGCTTAGGGCATTCTCACAGCAGGTTTCCAAACTAACTCTTAAAATTACAAAAGGCAAGGTTTCTTTTATGAATTTTACTGTGAACTACTGAGGGAATACTTACTTTATGGTTTGGTTTCCCCAGGGATAAGAAGGCAGAAACTGTGTTAAAGTTCTGCTAGCAGTCAAGATGTCTGAACACTTTCAGTCCCGAACATCCAGAGCTAGGTGCATGAAACACAATGCAGGTCAGACAGATAGGTGGCTTTGAGTCAGGGTTTAAATGGCCATGGAGTTTGAGTTCTTTTAATTCACAGACTTATATAATGGCTTGTATGATGTTTCAATACATGCAAGTAAAAGGAAAATTTTTAACAGACACTGTAATTAGCTTCTGAAAAAGAATTTTAGAACTTCAGATGATAAGTGCTTCGTCACTTGTAGCCTTTAAGGCAAAATGTGTTATAATTTCTAGAAGAAGCTCTAGTTAAATTATCCGTTGTTGTGAACTGAAAATATCTCAATTTCAGGAGGCATTGTACCATTTCTGTGGTACAATGTTCACTAAGTTGTGCTGAGAAGATCACATAAGTTCATTTTAGACATAAACTCTGAGAATATATGAGGTTTTGAGAACATGTAAATATCATATATATCTTGCAGGGGAATTAAAATTTTCAAGTTTTCAGCTAATAAAAATATTATTTCAATTAGATGGATATCTCTGGTACTACAGATTAAAATAGATCATGAAGTCATGAAGCATCTGTTTAGGTATATTTCAGTCCAAGTGTTACAGTGTAAAATGTATGAGTCTGTTGACTATAAAGGTATTGTAGTCCACCAGGCAGTCACATTAATCCCACTGGTAACATGAGCACCGTTACAAGACATGTCTAGTGCTCACTGGCATATTTCTGTTCTTCCAGGTACTCTAAGACTACAGCTAAAGTACATATTTGGAGTAAGACCTATCTACTTTCATTTACTGACCAAGAAAAATTCTCTGTCAAATAAGTCTCCTACCATATTCTTTTGATGAGAGTATTACTCATATAAACACCAATTAACTTCTGAAGCTGTAATACTCATCTTCCATTCAAAAATTTAGAATGTATCCCTATGGAAATAATAAAATGGTATCTCCTAGACCCTTGTGTTTTATCTTTACATATTCATAGTAACGTCAAAAATGTGATTTTCAAGGGTAACTGTATTACTGTTGTTTGGCTGTTTTTCTTCCACAGGTAAAATGAACAGATGTAGTTATCCATAGATCTGGAGAATCTAAAAACTTCTCAAACATTTCAGCTTTTGCCACAACTAAATTCAGAAATCATCTAAATATGCAGATGTGGTATTGATTTTGAATGTGTTTTCCTTGTTTCTGTTCATGGCAAGAAAAATACTACTTTACTTTGTAAATGAACGAGAAAATGAAGTCACTGTTATACATTTACCTATGCACATTTGGTTCCTCAGATTTAAAGCCAAGTACATATATCTCCAGAATCATTTGTCCTAAAGAAAATATGTAGTCAGTATTGGACTTTACCATGAAAAGTCTTTATAAACAATTCTGTGAGATCTTGAAAGAACTAAAGGAATCAGACTTTGAATGTGCTGTCGGTTACAAATAAATGTTTGATGAAAGATTTGCTCTTCAGGAGCTGTAACTACCCACACTGGGAACAACAATAACAATCCTGATCATAAAAACTGAGTGAAGAGTTGGCAAACGTGATGTTACTGCTATTAAGAACAAAAATAATAACAGTTGTAATATAATCTCATTTTACAGCAGTTATTATCATAGTCAGCACTAACCTTTTTCTACTTTCTCACTTCCTCCTCTTCAGGTAGTATAACAGATCCCATATATACAGTTCAGCTCAATTTAAAAGCTTCAATTTAATATTCTGTCTTGTAAATAATTCTGCATCTGCAAATAGTTGTATCTTCAATTTGTTGTGAATGTCAATAATATCAAAAAGTTGAAAGCTTGATGCTGGTAATTTTAAAGAGGATTTCTTTGGAAATTTCAGAGGGGTTTAGGCTGAGCGATATGATTTTCAGGCATAATAAGATTTTTAGACACATTTATTAGAAAGAACAAAATTGTCTTTACAAAACCAAAGGCCACTTGTCAATTCAGACAAAAACTCATCTCTATTTCTTTTCATGTCAGCAATCTAATACAGTTATTTATTGCATCCCAGCTGATTTATTTTCTATATATGTGTAAAAAATTTGTCAGTGAGTTGACATTCTTTACAAGCATGTGCTTCTAGTGTTATTTAAGCTATTCCAGGTATTTGAGCTAAACCATTCAATTATTTTTATGAAAGACTTGCTTAGGAATTTTCTTTAATCATATTGAGTAAGCTAACTTTAATGATATCCACATCCTCATTTGAACATTTTTAGGGTTTGATCCTGTTTCAGCTTCCTCTTTACATCAGAATATCATCTGACTGCTCCACCTTACCTCTAACCTGTCCCTTTGCAGCAGCCATCAGGTGTAGCTCCAGAGGATTTGGCATCACCCAGGGCTGCTTTCTGCTCTGAGGATCAGGATTTAGTGAACTTGCATCTGAGTTACTGCCTGTACTTCTGATATATCTGCCATTAATAATGCTCCCATGCCACTGAAGGCTTTCTGAGCTTCAAGTCTCACTGCTTCATGCTTCAACTCAGTCCAGGGAGGATACCAGGACAGGTCTTAGCATTTTCAACTGCCATCTTCTTCCTTAGTACAATTTCAGTTGAACCAAGTGGACTGTTGTACTCACATGCTGGTACTTCTGTGTAATTGTACTAACCCAAATAGGGTTACACAATGAGATGGATTAGCACAGGGAAGTACACAGGAATATATGCAAGGGTATTGTGCAGAGGTACAGGGTTAATATCGTGAGATAACTATGAACTAAACAGTGCAGCAACACAAACCATGAAATATTATTTGTCCTCAGGAATATACAAACTAGACAAACAGGAGAAAAAACTATGAAAAATAGCTGAAAATAACATTTAAATTCTGGAATTTCTGAGCTGTGAATTGGAAACATATTTCCAAGATCTTGCCCTTACTCTACTACACCATCCAATCTAATTATTTATTATTTCTTTCTGAAACATTAGTTAAAAACAACTAGTGTGGTTTTAAAACGCCAGGTATTTGTAGAAAAGGCTACATGCCAGCACAATCTAAATATAAAATGTTTTTTTTTGCTGCAGTTACATTTGTGACAGAACACATACCAGTGAGTTGGACTACCTGACTTTTACTCCAGAATGACTGGGAAGTTGGTACTGATGTTCAGCGGGGTGCCTTTGAAGCAGGGTGCCTTCTCAATTTATACAGAGGATGCTTCCATTCATTCACTTCCACCCTTGTGTATAAATATGTTTGAAGATGTAGTTAAGCCTAATGGTTCCTGATTTACAGACTCATGGCAAGGCTGAGATTTCAAAAGGAGATAGGCAATTAAATCCTTTTATAAATCTTATTCAAAGTAATTACAAAGTACTGAATGTTGGGGTAGAGGGGAACAGGGTGAAGCTGGAATATAACCTTATATGTAAAATGAATTAAAACAATTACTTATTCCACAATTCTTCATAGAAGCCTATTCTGTCATTTCTCCAGAAAAAAAGAAATATGTTAACTTTTTTTAAAGGTACAGTATTCTTCTAACTTCTTAATATTAAGTGTACCTTGTTCAAAAGAACTCTGTTGGATACTCATAATTTTATTTGCCTTTTGTGGTGCTTATTAATAACATCAGCATTTAAATGTTATTATTGCTGTTTTAAGGAAATTGTACAACATTGAGACATTCAGACTTCTGTGCATTTTTCTGTCTCAGATGTACTTTTTTGATAACACAAAGTCAACTTCATCTCAAACTTTTAATTACTTTTCTCTTTTTTAAAAAACGTGTGTGAATTGAGACATGAACATAAAAGTAATAATTATTACACGAATGGATCAAAAGCCTTGCAGCTGGTGTATATATGATATATTTGCTTGGCAGGTTTTAAGTGTCTTTAATCTGTGCTCGTATAGAACACTTTCCATGAACCCCTGGGTTATTTATAATATTTTGTTAGCAGTTCTTGCTAAGACAACAAACAGTGTAGCTGAAAAAGAGGATTAATAAAAACTACCATTGTGGCTGCTCTACTAGAAAAGGAGATCAATTAATTTTGTAGTGATAAGACAAATACTCATAAAATTAAAAATAGCTGACATCCCAATGCTTGCTATGAGTCAAAGCTCCAAAGGTCTACACGAGTTAAACAGCTAAATGGTTATTTGGTGCATAATTAGTCAAGAATGTATTACATTTTATTCTACAAAAAATCTTATATCACAATAATCATTATCTAGGATAAGAGAGAGCAAAACTCACAGGAAATAGTACTAATGATACTTTATGCCTCACTGAAAGCTGATCATTATTACAGTTATGAAGGTGATATAAAAATAGAAGTAGAATGGAATAGATTCTATCTGTCACTAAATTAATAATAGTGTTAAAACTAATAATAACTATTTTGAAAAGAATGGCCATATAGCATGTGGGTAAAATTATGTATACATGCCTTAATAATACTCACTTTCATTAATGGTTATTTAATCCAATGATTTAGATGCTATTACTTGATTGACTAATACTTCATATGTAAAGTAAACACTCTGTAGGTATATAAGCTTGAGTAAGGACAAGCCATGCTTCCCTAGCAGTAACATGATTTTACTGCCTAGATGCATTTTACATAGTTTAGATATGTGTTTGTTAAACCTCTTGCTTGATCCTAAGAAATCACTTTCTAATAGGGTATTAGAAAGAGAAACATTTTTATCTATTAATTAGTGAAAACTGAAGTATTTTCCACGTAGAATTTTGAACTTTATCACTATCTATATAGATGAGATTATTAAAAGCTTGCAAAATCACGCTGTTTCTAATCATACTTTGATTTAATAAAGAAAAACTAGAGAATAAACTAGTCTAAATATTTATTTCAATATTCTCTCAATATTTTTCATTTTGAACCATTGTTTCATTTACAGATCTTCTGAAATTGAATTTTTACTAGAATTAAAAACAAGAAAAGGAAAATATTTTTTAAAATTTCTTGTTTTGGGAAAAAAAGATTTAATTATATACAAAACAAAGTATTTCCAGGTTTTAATTTCATTTGGGAAATGAAAATACTTTTCATTTCTGCCTGAAATTGTCTGAATTTCAAGACTTTTAATAAATCTGATAAAAATCAGTTATAGCAATATGTCCACAAATATATTAATTTTTTTCATGCTTTAAGTTACAATGTCAAATCATGATTTTTAGCTGAGAATCCTTTCATCGTAAAATGAGACATTTCAAAGTTTATTCAAATGCCCCCCCCAAATCTCATAAATTAGTAGAGGCAGAAGAGGAGCGGTTAAAAGGGGAATTTTAGGAGAGGAGTACTGACAGGTGCCAAAAAAGAAATTATTTTCCTTGGTCTTGGTGTCATGTGTTGCTGGTAGTTTCTCGGACGGTACCAGAAATAAAAGTGCTTAGAAAGCTCTCATCCTAGGTATCTTCCAGATGAGAAGTGGGGATGAATCAAACATCAGTTTCATAAGTATTTTTATAGTTCAGCTACATTTATGAAATGGAAAACTTTATTGCTTTTCTATACAGACTGGATTTTTTAAGAAATGAGCTATAAGATTATTACTAACATTATTATCAAATAGTAGCACGTAATAAAAATTATCTTTACGCTTGAATTAATTAAAAGACAGTACTAGCCATCACATTCTTCCTTTCAAATACATTGTTAAATATTTGTAGAAAGTTTGGATTTGCTATTTATATTCAAATCTATGAAATCCACTTAATATTTATCTTCCTACTCCTACAAAATGAAATGTATTATGTTTTCTACTTGGCTGATTCATTTGAGCATTAATATTGCAGTAATACTTCAGAAAAGATAATGTTTACATTTCAGTTTGTCAAGAAGGTTTTGCTCAATAAAGGCATCAGCACATTTTATATTTTTTAATGGCAGAAGTCTTTAATGGGATATCCATAACACTGAACAGCTCGATTATTACATACGGTACAAACATATTTCAAAATTCAATTTAACTGCACTTTATTTACCCATAGGAAAAAAAATCCAAGAAAGTAATACACTATGGTGTGACAAAATGTGATACTTACATACTACTGGTAAAGCAGAGTGTTCTACCATAGGAAAGTTTTGCAGGTCTATAGCTTAAAGTAATGATGTCTACGGTTTGAAGTAATGATTGCCATTTCAATGACTATGAAAATTCAGGGTCAAACTAAGGAGAAAGTCATAACTCAAGAGCATAGCTCAAATAGTGTGTAGGAAGGACCATTTCAGCCACTTCCTCTTTGACACGGGACATGCATATGCAACTGACAGGCAGATTCTTCAAAACAGTGAATGTGTTGATCTCCCTAATGTTTTATGACAGCAGAGAAACATAAAGCATTGTTCTCACCCTTTTCCTGCCTAGAGGGTAGTTTATTACATCCAGGTGTCTTATGTAGATCTTATCTTTTCTTGTCAAACAATTTACCATGATACTGTAACAGTAAGAATATTTGCCTGAGGATCTTTTATAGCTCCAGAGTTCGAAAAGGAATTTTGTCAGAATTATTAGCACCATCTTCTCTTTAGAGTCCTAGTGCTTTTTGGAGAAAACAGTCATCATTGTCAGGGTAAGTATATTAGAATGATTTAAGGAATTATATTTTAAAAAGACAAACTACAAAATATTGCTATATACGTTGCGAATATTCCACCTGACTTGTGCCTCACAGATGAAAAATCTTAAAGAGAATTAATTTAGTCTTAGAGTCTAAAATATCCAGTGGTGCCAATAGCAAATTCATTCACAAATACCTTTGACACATTAGCAATAATAGCATTAATAATAATGCTTACATGTAAAGGTTTCAACTGATTATTACTTCAAATAATAATTCTAACATAATCAGTTACAAGAGCTTGAATATCAAGCTATCTCTTTTAGGAGAGACTAACAAATCAGCTATGGAACAGGATCTGAAAGGTAATAATTCAAATTTGCTTTGGACTTGAGAGGTGGAGCAATCTGTCTTTTTCAGCCATATAAGAAAATACAGGTACATGGATATGTTCTTTTTTTACCTCTTTTTAATTAGAAGTTGCCACACAGACAATCACAGAATATTGTTAGAAAAATCCTGATTTTTTTGAGCTCTAGCAATAGGGTAATGCCTACACAAGAAAACCAATATTCTGAGCAAGGTGCTGAGTCGCTGTCTAGAAGGTGAAAGGAGTCTGTCTTACAAGGGTCCTTACAATGATGTCTTCAGTTGGATGGGGTAAGATTCCCCACGCTGCTGTTCTGCTCAGTTCTCAAGTTCTCTTAACCAGCTGGTTTGCATTCCCACGTAACAACACCAGCTCAGGTGCAATCTGTCCCATTGCTATTGTCTTAAACCACATACAAAACAGCTAACTGTGTCAGCTGTATACAAAAGACTGTCCTACTTGACCATGTCTGCATCTGGAAGAACAGTTTCTGACTATTTACAAGTATTTTATCTATGTAGAATTTGGTCAATTCTGCAGTAGTAACCTCCTTGGGAGTCCCCAGAAGGTCCAGCTTCTTCCCCAGGACTTTAATCAAAGGATTGAAATGTTTAATTTAATCTAGACACTGCAGATGCTGCCTGAAGGAGTCTTCAAGGCAGTCCAAAATTCCCACCTGGAGAGCTCCTGCACCAGTTAATTCAGTGCTTTGTTGCAAAGGCAGCTATCACTTCAGCCTTGTCTCAGTGCAGTCCATCATACAGCAGTCCACTATCTCATCTATGCAGATGACTAGCTAATGAATTTGTGGACCACCTGGGGAATTAACGTCCGAAGTGCAGCAGATGTGCAAACAGCCACAGCCCTGCTACCCAGTCACACCACTCTAATAACACAACCACCTGAAATTTTATTCTCATATCTAAAAAATTCCATGGTTCTTGCAACAAGTGGTATTAGGATTTCAAGTGACACTGGCAAAATAGATAATTTTACCTCCCTTCCCTTAAAATAATTAAATCAATGAACAGCTTTTAGAATCACAAACAGAATCTCCAAAGTAAACTACTTAAAAATTGCATTAGTATTCCCAAATGTATTTGCTGTTTATCTGAAAATTCTAAATAATTTCTAGTTTGTGAGTCTCTGAGTGCATTTAATGCCCTTAGTGTTTCAACCCATTAACCAGCTTTAATTTGAAAGCCATCCTGGTTGATTAACTCTCTCCTTCAGGCTACCTCAGATATCATCTTCAGTTTTGGTCTTTTCTTTTCCAGTTACACCACTTTGGACATCTTGAATATAGGCTAATTACGTTTCTTTTCACTTCCTTTTTTCCTGAGCAATGTTAATCTGCATGGTCTAGTGCATGCTTCTGCATTTACTCCGCACATCACATGTCCCTGGTAACTCAATCTCCTCTTCACTTTCAACTTTGCCACCTGCATTTATCCCTTTGGCAAACCCTTCCCATATGCTGTTTGCCTTCACTGGCAATTGTCTACAGACATGAAGTCACCTTTCCTTCCCTAACTCTCAGAATTTTTCATTGTCTTGCCTTTGTTAACCTTAGCTCTGTAAAATGTATTATTCTTTTTTCACTGATGTATCATTTCTTTTTGTACAAGAATGCATTGGTTTAGGTTTATCTTGATGTTTATTTCACACTCCCGGATCTATAAAGTGTTTCTTCATTCTTTAAAGTATTAATTGAAGCTGTTTATTCAGGTGTTTATTTACACTAACTTAAGATACATTGTTGTGTACATTAATCTGATGTTTTGAATGCTGAAGGATCATTAAGATCATGAAAATATCCCTCATAAAGATTACCTTGATTGTCTTTGCGGACTAGCTGGAATTTGTTTGGTTAAGAGAAGGTTATTTAATTTTTGTTCTTGAGGATAAAGCACACAGAAATCGGACAGGAGAGGAGAGGGGA
>NW_009609189.1:0-2399 GCF_000690535.1 Cariama cristata
TGCCGACCGTCCGCTGTGGGTGTAAAATAGGTTAACCCTCCCGTGACACGAAAACAGTAGCACCAGGCCGTCTCCGTGACCTGCAGTAAGTTTCTCAGTCTATTAAATTAGAGAGAGTGGGTAGCATCGCCTTTGGTTGGATTTAAACATAAGCTCCGTTCACTTTGCATTAGGCAAGTTAGCAAGCGGACGCAGTTATGAAATGGCCTTGCGGTTCTGTGTCGTGAGGCTGGCGTGATTATTTCTGCCTGGCTCTGACAGCATGGCATATGCCGGCCTGGTGATGCCACCGCCGGCCTGCTGCCACTGCTGCGTGGCCCCGTGAACGCAGGCTGCGGGCTCCCCGCACCAAGTGTTTGAGCAGGCGGTGCGTGTGGCCGCAGCGCTGGCGTTCTGCTACCTGAGGTTTAGTTTTCAGCGTATGCGGACCGGTACGTGCCTGGTGATTAGACGATGGCCTGGTGACGGTCCTCTTGATTAATCGGAGATGTGGTATTTAGTCTTTTGCTGCTGATGTCCTTTACTTTAGTACTTCATCCTCCTCTTGCCATAGATATCTTGCTGCTCGCGCAGTTAAACAGGATACACACGATGGCATATTAAACACAGATGCAGAAGAATAAAGATGTCAAGAACGTAGAAGCAGATGGCAATAACTCCATGTGTAGCACTATATTCTTGTTGCGTGTCGTCTTTAGCTACAGGTATTTCCCAATTTCGTTAAATAATCCTCTCATACAAGCATATAAAGCAGAGTGGTATTTAAAGAATTCTTACCGCTCTCATTTTCTAGCTTTTTCGGTGGAAGTGTAGTAGTGGCACAAGCACATGCCAGATTGATAGCAGAATGTACCTTTGTGAAATTACTCTGCGTTTTACTATGGTTGTAAATGTTTTGTCAGATTTCTTCATGAAATATTGAAGAACTGGTGCTCTGTAGTTTTGTTTGTATGAGATTCACAGAAATACAGCTAGCGTCTCATGGGTTCTGCTGTGAGCATCAATCGTAGATCAAGGACAAGTTGTTCCACTTTAGACGCGTCATCAAATCAAACTGGGACAGTTTGTGTGTAGGTAGAAAATGGAATGAAATTTTTTGCTCTCGGTGGCAAGACTTTGACTTTCAAAGAGCTCAGACTAGTTTTCCATAGTCCTTTATGGTTTTATCTTTTTTACCCCCAGTAATTAACTAACTCACACAACATCCTTCCAGAGTAGATGGGAAGTTAGGCACAGCCATTCTCTTCCTTCACCTGCTCCAACTCAGCCCTTTGAGTCTCAGCTTAATGTATTATCTTGTGTGGGCTTCAGCCTCCTGTCTCACACGCTGTGCTGCAAGCACAGTTCCTTTTGTTGTTTTTTTTTTTAAGATTTCACAGGATTAGCATTTCTCTGAAGTTCATCCTTTGCTCATATTGCCCTTCATGTTCTCTTATGACATCGTGGACCACTTCTTTCCCAGTTTTTGTCCATGTGGTTCCTGCCAAGATACTGTGAGTTCACTGGTTACTCTCCAGCTGTTTCAGTTGTTATGGTGTCACATTTTCTGTGGTGATGGCACCGTGACGTTGGCGTTTGTATCACGTGAGTGCATAGTCTGTCAGCTCTGTCATCTCACTGCCTTTTCACATACAAAGTTTTCACTTGTGGGCCAACATCATTAGTTATAAGCCATGGCTCTTCTTATGGTACTTAATGTGTTTTGCTTTTTAAAACTTGAATTTGTAGGAAAATCCATGTTAGACCATGAACGCATCTACTCAGATGTTTTTCCCTCTTGGTGTGTTCATTTTTTTTTTTTTTTTAAAATCTATTTAAGGTGGGATAGAGAACAGAAGCAAAAGTTGCGATTTGCTTTATGAGGTTGGATATTGACAGGTATCCCTGAAGTTTTCCATAAGACCTTTGCTATAAGATACTAGCAAAAATATGTTCTCAAAATACTGCTTGTTTTACCCGCTCAGTCCTTTAATTTACTTTAGTCATAAGCCAAGTTACAGGGTCTTTTTGTTCTTGTTTCTGGACACATCTGGTTCCTGTTCATCTTTAGAAGTAATTTTTCTGTGGCAAGTGAGGGAAATCTGAGGGGGATTGTGCAAGATGCAAACGTGAACGTTGACAGACCACGTTTAGCATGAGCGACTGGATAAAAAGGATTAATAAAAGTGAGAAATGCTTTGGGATTTTTACTGTCACTTGGAAAGTTGTATCTAGTGGTCCAAAGGCTCCGTCTCGCTCCTTGTGCAAAAGGTACATCAGCATCTCACCCTTTAGGACTGTAATACAATGTCAGGATTGGCGTTGGAGCTCCAGTGACAGTGTAGGATGTGTGATGTGCCTTTGGGCTAGGAAATCTTGGAGATGACACTTTCAGAATTTCAGATGACATTTTCTAGGGA
>NW_009609189.1:2417-19446 GCF_000690535.1 Cariama cristata
GCAGTTCTGGTCCTTTTACTGCTCTAGCAGGCAGCGGGGGCTTGTTTGCCGCAAAGGTTTCGGTGGCTGTCGGAGCGCTGAGCCTCCTGGCCCGCTGATGGGTGACGCTGCCCGGTTGCTAACCCTGATGGATGTGGTTGTTGCTTTGATTGGGTGACATTTGATCTAGCGGCGTGCAAGCTAAAATGCCACAGGTAACGCCCGGAACAGATATCCAAAATATATCAACTTGCAGCTTACATCAAAACATGTAGCAATTCTGCAGAGGATCTGGCATTGCTGACCTATACAAGGCTCTTCTTTTCTGTACTCTGACAGTTACGTGGAAGCTCATAAAGACCCTTCACAGATGTGCTACGGAGCATCTTGGCCTTTGAACTTAATCTGCACATCTGTGCTGTTCCTCAGCCCCTTGCTTTGGTGCTAGGCTGCTGTTGACAGCTGGACAGTTGTGTTAAGTTACACGAAAGTGCTAATTTTTCACTGCCTTTTCAGTGTGATGCAAGGTTGTTTTATTTTTTTTGCATTAGCAACATAAAATGGTATCATTTTAACTTGAAAGTTTGACTACAAGTGGTGAAGCAGCTGGAATTATCCTAACCTCAGATGAACTGAGGGATTGAGGTAAATGTATTTGCCCCAGCTTCATTGAATTCAGGTGCTCACTAATGAAATAATTAACAATACTGGTTTCACACTTAATGGGCAGTCCTGCTGGGAGAGTCTTATCCCTGTCCAAAATAGTTCCTGGAGACTATCTGTAGGCTCACTTGGCTCTATTTCATAGGGTAAGTCTGCTTAGATGGGCTGGTGGTTGTTACACCATTTTTATCTTGTTGTTTGCAAAAACATCATTTTTATCTTGTTGCATGCAATAAAAAAAGTGAGTTCTAGTTCACGCTAGCCTTTTATCTTTTATTGGTCCTAGCTCTACTGAGTTCCAGTAAAAGATAAAATAAAAAAAAAATAAGAATAATTTATTTTAGGAACTACATCCAGCTCTTTCTAGTTTCTAAATATATACTTTATGAAGGGGGTGCATTTCTAAATAGAGAAATGTTAATACTGTTAAATATAGACTATTTCAGGCATACCTTACATTTAAAATGGACTGGGCATACCTCAGGTTTAACTTAACAAATCTAGCACGTTGATTTTTGGCACTTTGTCAAATTTAAAGCATTTAAAATTTGGAAGGCAGATCATTCTGCTGCTTTTGAAGTGGTTTGTTCTTTCTAGAAAGGTGGAAAGGAGCAGTTGTAGTGAGGAGCTTTTGATCTTAATCAGCTTTTTGTAGGCAGACTGGCATTAGGAGTCCTTATAAGAAGTGAAAAGTAAATCGAGAACAGCAAGTGATGGTGATTACACTTCAAACTCTTGTATGCTGAGCTCAAAGAATCTGAACGTATTTGGCAAAGACTCGTTCTTTGTTTTGTATGAAATGATGGTTTAAAAAGAAGAGATTTAGCTCTTTCTATTTTTAGTTTTTTCCCCATGAAACAGCATAATTTTTACTTGAAGATTTTTACTGTGTGCTGAATAGAGATCAGGGTGGAGCTAACATACTCGCTGAACTCAGCTTTTTCTACCACAAAAATCAGGGGTTTTTTTGTCAGATTCGTTAGTCAAGTATCATTTGCACTGTGACTTGATTTTGTGTATACAGAATGAAAAACTTACTGTATTTGTTTTTCTATCACAATCTTCCACGCAAGGATTTGTGGAAACATCTTTCTGCATGGGGAAAGAGAGAGAGTCTGTCTCTTTTAGGACACTCCACAGTTGATGGCTGTAGCCACAATTAACTCATTGAACATATTCAAAAAATAGGAGAATGAGTTGGAAAGAGGCAAATCATGGGAATATTGCCACAGTTTTTAGCCTTCCGTGTATCAAGTTCATTTTGTGTAAATTGTTCATTTCTCCTCTGCCTGCTTGTCCTCAATGGCTTGTGCCTATGGTCAACAGAAACCTACAGAATTTCTCTCTTACTTTTTTCTTAGCTGTATTTTATGCTTTCTTGTGTCTGTGTTTGTTCAGGGTTTTCATTCCAATAAAATCTCAGTCTTTTATTTCCCATAAACTGAAATACCTCTGAGAAGTAATTTCTGAAGCACCTTAGGTTTCTTCCTCATTTATCTCAAATATAATCATCAAATTCCTGGCGTAAACATTTTAATTTTGAAATGTTGATCATGGTTTTAGTTGTTAAATGAGATCTGCTATTTGTCATGTTGTCTGCCCCCAAATGTGTGGAAAAGGACAGAGAGTACTGTATATATACTGTGCTGCTTGCATTGGAGATACATGCCGAGTAGTTCATTGCTCTTAGCCTTTCGTCCTACATACATGCTTTTCAAAATCAGGCACAAACCCTGGCTGGCTAGATCCTTGACATGCTGTGGCTTTTCCAAGAGCTCACAGGTCAGTAAACATTGTCTGATGGATGCCTGTCTATATGTGTGTTCATGAAAACTGGTTAATCTAATGGTCCGTGTTATCTTTTGTTCTGTCTGCTCTTACTGAAAGACGACTGAAAAGTCTCCAGGTTGCTCGGTGGGTTCACAAACCTGCAGTGTAAACGCCAGCTTCTTATGCCAATGTTCATTTCTAATGCCCTGTTGATTATCTTGGGCTGGAAACGCCACATTTTCAGTTGTTGTGGGTACCAGCCGACACTCTTTGTCTTTTCCACGTGTCCTGAAGGACCCTAGAGAGTGGGTTCAGCGGTGGGCTGTGCATGCCCTGATCCGGATCATATTACTTGGCCTGGAGGCCACAGGATTTCACGGGTGGTAAAGTCTTGCTTGTATTTCAGCTGGTCAGGCCCATAATTGTTCTTTCATGAAGTTATCTGAGCTCTCAAAATGTACTGATTTGAACATGACTTTTATTGGGGTGAAGTCTGCAGTTTGGACAGTCTTACATAATCTGTCCAAAGAGATCAAAATTGTTATGCTGAAATGAACTCGTAGATGCCAATCTTGAATAACCTAAACACAACTACGTTCCTTTAGGGAGGACGTTTTTGCTGTCTTTGCTATTGCCTCCTTACATAATTTGGTGTAAAATCATGGGTTTTCTAGCAGCAGCCATATCAGCCTTACTGTTTGATGAGCATCTCGATGAATCTTGTGCTCAGCAGCAGTGCGACAAGTGGTGATGGCTAGTTTCACATGAAGCTTGGATACGTATGGTAAGGTGCCAAGGCAGCAGTTGTTTGGGTCTGAAGCACCTTTTTATGTTCTAGGGATGCCGTAATGCATGGCTGTTGATGTACATCAGGCGTGCTGACATTTGTTGAATACAAATAGTCAAGAGCTGGAATATTCAGATCTTTCTTATTATATGAATTGCGAACCTACAAAGTCAGCAAAGCTGAATTCAGTGGCATAGTTCATTTGCATGTCTAAGCATTTGAAGCTTTATACCTTTAAGTACAGGAAACTTTGAAATCTATAATTTAACAACATCATGGTATTTAATATAGTATAAACTAATTGCTATGTAAATGTAGCATTCTGCAAAAAATGAAGTGCATTTTGAGAGATGGAGATGTGAAGCTGTTGATGCAAGGAAGCAGAGACTAAAGGTTTCTTTCGTACTCTACAGAAATTTGGCTTGTCCAAAGTAAATCTCTAATTGATACCTTCATGCAGAAAACCTCCAGCACTAACAGGATGCGTGGCAGATGCAGAGACGTCTGTCCATATCTGTAGGAACCTGGAACAGGAGCTCTGAGGTACGGATTGCCTCTTGCACTTCGGTGAAGGCTGTTGAGACACCAGTGATGCGTACCGTCTGAATTCAGATACCAGTGTCGATATTGATGGCTGTTCTGCTTAATGGATAAAAAAGGAGAGGGGCTATTGAGTTTAATATACAGGTCAATTCCTGTGCCTCTCAGAGCTTCAATAATACAAAGGTCTAAATGCATATACGGAGAAGATCTAAAAACTTAGGTAGACAAGCTTTCTGAACTTTGGCAAACTTACATACTCTTGCTACAGATCAAGTAGATGTTTTGCTGTTCCCAAATGTAGGACATTTTAGAGGTTTCCTATACATAAATGCAGTAGCACAGCTGAAAATGTTTGGTGCTGGTGGCTCAGGTGACATTATTAACCTGTTTATGTTTGGTGTGGGTGTTGTTTTTTTTTTTTTAAAGTTTAGTGGCAAATATCTATCCTTTAATTCTCTTCCTTATAGGGCTTGTTGATTAATGACCCAAATTTCCTATGACAGACTTCATCCATATGGATTCTCTGATATTTAATAGAGGAGTCA
The DNA here is from genome assembly GCF_000690535.1 of Cariama cristata. Classification (NCBI taxonomy): domain Eukaryota; kingdom Metazoa; phylum Chordata; class Aves; order Cariamiformes; family Cariamidae; genus Cariama; species Cariama cristata. Next base: position 6,705 of record NW_009609189.1, read on the forward strand.
GCTTGCACTCCAGTCTGTCCTAGCTCATAGGAGAGGATGCTTTCATGAGATTTGGAAGACTTTTGTATTTTAATAAAGTGTTATAAATTGCTCAAAAGCTGTTATGACATGTGCAAGGGTAAATGGTGACTGAAACCTCCCCTAAGGAAGATATGTTGAGGAAGAAAAGCTTTTATTTTGATGACGTTTTTCTGGTAAGGTATGGCTGGAGCTCTGTAGTAGTGTAGTTTACAATAACAAAAATAAAGAAAATCTTGGTATCTCAAATATTTAACACCACTGCCTGGAAGTGTGCGTCCCCTCTAGCTACAGATACAAGTCATAATGTCATGTAGTGTAACTGGCTGATCTTGCGGCATTCATTCATTCCTGACATGTTCATACTCCCTTGTTACGCAATAGCTGACATTAGTCAAAGCCTAAAACTGTGTTTGTGAGGTTTGAATGGGTGATCTGATCTCATGCTTTTAGAGTTCAAACTCACTACATATGGTGAAGTGTTTAAACAATAAAGCAACCTCTGTTTCTCTCTCCTAGTAAGTAACAGATGCGGGTGAAAGATCCATCAAGAACCAACCCCGAGAAACCAAAGAGAAGCAAAAGGCCTAACAGGCCGCAGGATGAGGACTCTTCAGATGATATTTCAGGTAAATATATTAGGTGATATTTGACCCTGAGGTTGAGGGCTAATAACTTCCATGTTGACTGCTGAAAACCACAAATCAGCAGTACCATGAAATATTTTTCTTGTTTGAATTTATGACAGAAATATCCCCAGTCAAGTGTTTATGACATGATTGGTTGTTATACTACGTGACTGCCCTGAAGGGCTGGAGACTTGGTTGATTTTCAATGACAGCCTCTTCAAAGCAGGAGAACAGTCCTTTCCCATGCATGGAAGGTTGAGCACACGTGGCAGGAGGCTGCTTGGCTGAATGGGGAGATTCCAGCTGAGCTCAGAGGCAAAAAGGAAGGGCAGGGAGGGTAGAGGCAGGTTTGAGCTGCCCTTGCAGGGGCCCTGAGTGCACAGGGTTGGGATTAGGTAAGCCAGCCTCAGTTAAGAGTTGAATCTGATGAGGGGTATGAAGAGTAAGAGGGACCTGTATGAATACTGTGACAGTAAAATGAAGGGTAAGGCAAGTGCAGACCTGCTGCTTGAGGGGGCAGGGGACCTAGGGACACAGGACATGGGAAGAGGCTGAGGAACTCAATCCTTCCTTTGTCTTCACATGTACGCTCTGCTCTCAGGTCCACCCTGGTCCCTGAGCCTAGTGGCAGACTCTGGATTTAAGCATTGTCCAGGGTAGAAGAAGATTGAGAATTGTTAAGCAAATTGAATGTGCACAAGTCCATGGGATCAGATGGGATGCATCTGAAGGTGCTGAGAGAGCTGGGTGATATTATTGTGAGGCTATGCTCTTGTCATCTTCATGACAATAAATTGAGAGCAGTTGATATGCTGGGGAATAGGTCTGCCATTCAGAGTGATCTAGACCAGCTAGAGAAATGGGCTGGCAGGAATTTCTTGGGAGTTCAGCAAAGGCAAGTGGGGAGTTTGGCACTTGGGCCAAAATAACCGCATGCAATTACAGGGTGGGAATCAATGACTTGAAAGCAGCTTTGCAGAAGAGGTCCTGATGGTCCTGGTGCACACGCTGAATAAAAGCAAGTGGTGTGGCTTGTGCCTACTGTATGCTGAACTGTATTAACTAGAGCGCAGGGCGAGCTACGTATTTGTTTCCATCTTTTCAGCACTTCTGAGACTTCATCTGGAGTACTGTGTCCCATTGTGGGCTCCCTCTTACAAGAAAGACACTGACTTGTTCAAGTGAGTCCAGCAGTGGGCCACCTCCTCCATGTTGTTAAGGAGACTGAGAACGTGATGTCTGAAGAGGGACTGAAGGGAATTGCTTGGTTTAACCAAAAGAGTGAAAGTATAGTTTCTTTCTTTGACTGATAGGTGGTTATAGAGAAGGCAGAGCCAGACTTTTTTAGGAGGTCCACAATGAAAGGATTAAAGGCAACAGACAAAAGTTAGGGCAAGGAAAATTTGGCTAGGTATGAGGAAATTCATTTTATTTTCACCCTGAGGATGGTGAGACAGAAAACTGGTTTTTCTAGCGAGCTGGTAAAACCTTTGTCCTTGAAGATATTCAACACTCAGCTGAACAAAGCCATCAGCAACTAGGTCTAAATTTGTATTTGGCCCTGCTTTGAATGAGGGTTTGGATGAGATGGCCTTGAGAGGTTCCTTCAAACCTAGGTTATTCTGTGATATTATAGTGGAATTTGTACAAGAAATATGACAGAGAAGGATGGTGGTTGATGTTCATGTTCACAATGGGCAGTTGTAATAGGGATGCATGGGTATTTGAAAATCTTTCTTTATGGATTGTAAGGGAGGTCAACTACCTGTGGTGTTATATATGCAAAAATAGATTTATGTAGTATTTTACTGTTGACAAAAAACAAGGAAATGAATTTTGTACAACAGTAATCCTTGTACTTTTGTACAAAGTAGTTTATCTGTTTTTAAGAGGTGGCATTTGTTGACTTGAAAAGGATTTTAATTATAGAAAGACTGAAATAGATCCTTTATAAAATTCAGTATATGGGGAGCAGCTGGCTGATTTTTCCTCTTTTAGTTCTTTGCTATTTTTTTTCCTAATGTTGAATTCATTGAAGAGTCTACTCTTTTAGTGTACATGTGCTTGCTTTCATAGCTATTATTTTTAATGGATGAAAGTGAGTATGTGTTGTTTTTTCTAGGCTTAACCTGCCAGCATGTGAGCCAAGCAGTGGATGTGCATCATGTGAAGAGAGCGGTAGCTCAGAGTGTCTGGTCAATATGTGCAGAATGTCTGAAGGAGAGGCGGATGAGTGATGGTGAGCCCGTAGCACCTTCGGACATATGGCTGTGTCTCAAATGTGGCTCTCAGGTAAGCACATGCTGTAAATTTACAGAGGTGGATCATCCCTGGTTTTCTAAAGGATACGACTGGTGTGGATCCTTGTCTGTTTGGCATCTCATTATCTTCAGGGAAACAGTGTGACATAAGTGCTTGGTTGTGAGAGTCCATGCTTCAGCTTCCTCAGTGGAGTGGGATGTGGCCTTACGTTCTCGTCTCAGTGTTTTGGATTACCTTTATGTGTTATGGTGCAGTTTGGTGTCACAAGTGACAGTAGTGACGGTCCTGCCTTTTTTCTGTTCTTCATCTGCATGCTCTTGCCACTTACAGAGAATTGGCTCCAGGAACTGTGTGGTTGCAAAAGGCATCCGTTCAGCTGCCTCATCTGGCAGAAGATCCCGCAAATACAAACGAATGAAAAACCAAATATGTGTATTGCTGAATCAACTTATGCTGTGGACACTCAATTGCTAGGTTTGATTGAAACCAGGGAGAAAGGACTGTGCCGGAGTGAGAATGCTGCATTTCGTGGCAGCTAGCCATTGGATTGGATCAGTTATAATGTCAAATCATGGCCTCAGAGTTGAAAATGGCAAGTCCTGGTTTCTGCACAGGTTTCTGCCCTGAAGTGAGTGAAGTAAAGCCTGATACAGAAGAATTCAGTTTACAGGCAATGTCACGCTTGGTTCAGCTAATAGTTGCCTAGACAAAGCATTTCACAATTTTCTTAGACTTTCACTAGATCTTACTATAGTAAAGACAGAAGCCAACTCCTACCAGTATTATCTGAACAGATTTAATTTTGCAGAGAAACATGCTATTTGGAGGCCTCAGAAGATAGTTAACTAGATCCAAGGACTCGTGTATCTTGTCTCTGAAAATCTGAAGTTAAGGAGGGCTTTTAAAAGGAGTTAACTCTCTGTGCTTTTTCATGTTTGTGCTGTTAATAGCCTCCAAAACTCTAAAAGGCTTATTCAGAGACCAGTCCTGGATCTTCTAAGGCCCACTCTGTAGATAGCTGAAAAATTGCAAATGCTTTTCTATTGAAGTTGCTGTACATAAGTGGTGTGTTCTGAGTAGCTTTGTAGTACAAACCAATTTATGTACCTTTTGCATTTGCTGACTGGAATGCCTTTGGCACTTTTGAGCAGTGAGAGTTACCTGTGCTGTCCTTTCCTTGATATTCTGTGGACCAAATATGCTACATAGTAATTTCATTCACTTTTTTTTTTGAGAATTCTTACTTTTGTGAATGGCATCATTTTCTGTCTATTGATACTTATTCAATACTTACTCAAAAGCTAGGAATTATTTCTATTAAGTTAAAACAAACTTAATAATTTTCTATACTTTTAACTGATTTTTCCAAGTAGAAAAGATGAGATTTTGGTTTTGTGCTGTCACTGATTTTCCTGTATTAGTAAAAAGAAAATGTATTCATTTAAAAAAAAAAAAAACCAACAAGTTAATGGATATCTTTATAGTACCGGTTTATAAAGAATGTTAGACCCTTTCAATCCTTGAGAATGCTGAATGAGTATTTAGGGCACTATAGCTTTCTGTCAGTTTTGAAAAGTGAAGGTTTTTATAGTTTATTTACTAAAAATACAGCCTTTTCCTGCTTCCCTTTTTTCCCCTTACTGTGTTGATGTTTCCATTTTTAGGGATGTAGTAAGAACTCAGAAGGCCAGCATTCTCTGAAACACTTCCAAACAGCACGCACAGAACCTCATTGCATTGTTATCAACCTCAGCACATGGATCATATGGTAAGAACGAGTATGGAGGTGTTTGTGTACGCTTGTACGGAAGGACTGCTTGTAACTTAAAGCAGTGTATTCTCGTGATAAAGAATCATTCTGACAGATAAAATGAATAGTTTATATAGAGAAAGACAGGCTTTCTGGAGAGAAAATTAGTTTGTCCTTAGGCCTCTGATGAGGAGTGTTACAAATCAATACTAAGATGTTCGAGTCCGTTGTGTTCTGTAGAGAGTTGACTGGTTATAGGAGTTTGTCCTTCCTGGTTGTTTCTGTATGATTATTTGCAGGACTGTGAACTGAGATTGTTTAAATCTGTAAGTATCGCAGTGAATTGGGACTGATCTATAGAAGAACATATATGAGATGAGAGAATTCAATTTTATTCCTCTTTTCAGTATGGAAAATTGAAACCTAGAGCTTAAGTAATTTATGTAAGGTTGTTTGAGAGGTTTGCTAGAGCTGGGAAGTGCTTCCGGATATCCTGAATTCCAGTTTTTTCTTCTTTTGTTTAGGTGTTATGAATGTGATGAAGAGCTGTCAACACATTGCAACAAAAAGGTTTTGGCTCAGATAGTTGACTTTCTTCAAAAACATGGTTCCAGGGCTGAACCAAGTAAGTTTACACAAATGGTTTTATCTAGAGACATCTGTAATGTACTGTCTCTAAAAATGAGCATTTCAAATTTTGAGTCATGTTAAACATACAATTGAAAAATTATGTGTAATGCAAGTATAATGCAGTTTGTAACTGCACAATTACTTCGGCAAGTAATGCCTGTCAAAACGTAATGTAATTTTTTTTTTTTTCTACAGTATGATTACGTTTAAAAAATGTTTTGGGCACTGTAGGACAGGTTTTCCAAATTTTGTCTTTAATAAAGAAAGTTTATTCTAGAGAAGATGTTACCTTAAATAAGATGCCATAAGAATTAATGCACAAAAACTATACAGAAGCATAAATGAATTGAATTTTCCTAGTGTGGATGTGATATATCTTAACATTTTTCTGATTTAAATTTTTTTTCCACAATTAATTACATTTAAGTGGATTTTCTAGTACTCTGTTTTTGGATGTAATGGTTTCTGTTCGTTTATGTTACTGGGTTTTAATTGATAGAGCGCTCATTTCTATTAATAGAAAATAGTATTAAATTATTTTCTTATGTTAGGAGGCCTACTAAATCTTCTCAGTGTATGTAATAGTAGATAGAACTTTGTACGTGTGGCCCTCAGCTGTCTACTCTTGATGATGTTATTCATCGCTGCTGTGACGCACTTGGCAGCATTTCTGGCTTGTGACTTAGAGACTGCATTGGATTCCAGATTTTCTTCAGAAAAAACAGCTTAAGTAAACTTTTAAAACAATTGATTGCTGTTTTTAGTGGAGATAATCAGCTGGTTAGAAGTAAGAAGGGAGAAGGATTGCCTTACTGAATTAGACTATGTATTCCTCTAGCTGCATGTGCATAAATCCTGGTGGTTTTAAGAGGTGTTGCATTGTTTGGGGGGGGGCAAATGAAGGGCAACTCAGAAATATATATTTTATATTTTGATCTAGTCACAAGTTGTATGTTAAATTATTCAATTGTAATAAATTGATCATTGCTCCAAGCGAGAAGTAGCAAATTAAAATACAGTATGTGATTTCACTTGCGTTCAGAGCTTCAGTTTCAAGTTTACATGTAATAAATGAGTGTTGCAGCTTCCTTGCGGATGAAAGTCCTGTAGCGTTCATTTGGGTTAATTTAATGGAAACAACTTAATTCCTTTTTTGTACTCCTGGATAAGACTTTCTGAGTGATAGGACTCTGCGTCATGGTTTAGATTCTTAATTTGTGAGGCTTCAAAATATCTAAAGTTTTCAGAGTATGGTGCTTAGAAGGTTTCTGTGAAATGTCTTAAATTAAGCAACTGAAATTCCAAACTAACTCAGGAAAGGTTAGCTTAATTAAGGCCCAGGATTTCTTGAAAATCAGATGTTTATAGCAGACCAGGGCAGAACGTATTTCTGCTGTATATGTATTTGTGTTTCATTTTGATACTCTGTTTTGAAAATGCATATATTTCGTTGAAGTATTTGCCTCCAATAACTGGAAACTCTTTTCAATAACTGGAAGCAAAATTGTTTTGTTTGTGTTTAGGGCATAAACGTTTTTTTCCCTCTCTCCCCCACACCCCGCCCCTGTTTCATTTAAACCAGTTTTCCCCTCCAGTTTCTGAAACCAGGCATAGAAATTAAAAACTAGCTGTCATCCAGCTTCAGTTTGCAGGCACACATTTTGTGGTAGCAGTGCATTGATTTGGCCCTGCTTGCTTTGGTGCCGTGGAAAAGGAGGTTCATGGCAGTGATGTAAAAGGTAGAGTGGGGTGCCGGCAGTGACGTCAGATGAGCGATGTTGCAGGCAGCGTGAGGTGCAGGACAGTTTTAAATTGGTGATGGACTGAGGAGCTCACTTTCCTAGCATCTCGGACTGCGTGTTACCGGTCTGCACGGTTACGCTTCATCCTTCAGTTCATGCATGTGCCTGGTTTTGAGTGCGCAAAGAGTCATGCTGGTGTCGTTCAAAGCTAGGGAAGTCATGGAGGTCTTGGCACGCAGAGGTTGCTTCTGCAGGGCAGTCATGTCTCCTGCTCCATGCCGGGAAAGGGCTGAGGCTCAAGTGCAAGCTTACATTCACGCAAAAAAAGTGTGTGTGTACTTCCAGTAATGTCTTAAAGGTGGAAGTCTGCGACCTGCTCCACGTGGCCAAGTATGGCTGTGCTGAGCTGTTTGGAGCCCATTCTTGAGAGCTCTGGGAACGTCGGCCCAAAGATTTGTTGGGTTTTCTTAAGTGGCAAGGAAAAGAAGAAAAAGCTGTTTGCCTGGCATGGTCCGTTGCTTTGGGGCAGGCTCCTTGCTGGAAGAGGCTGGAAAGAGCTGTATATTGATAAATAAGTGGTATTCGTGAGAGGGAATTCCCAACCAGAGTTGGCATTCTTGTTTCACCTTGATAAAGGTAACAGCAATGCCTTTTCTGTTTTATGTCAAATACTTGGGCTGACACACTTGGCACTTCCCCTAAAGAAAAGTAACTTGATTTATTTTATTTTAATTAACTTAGACTGCCTTTAAGCATTTTTAAAAAAATAAAAGCTGAAATAGAAATGTAATTCATGCTGTTGTCCAGAACACAAAGTACAACATCAATAGTAGAGTTAATTTTGGCTAACTTATGTTTTTTGGCTTTTTTAACTGTGGTATTTTATTTCATGTTACAGTGATATTTGCAGTGTAACTGTCATCCTTTGAATTATTAATTGGCTTAGATTTATTAAAAATTTATTTTGTATATTCAGCCATTAAAAACCTAATCTAATTTCAAATAAATGAAAAATAACTTGTGAGAAATAAGTAGTGTAAAACTGACAATTAATAAGTTCTATTTCTTACTTAAAAATCAATCTTGTGCTTTTTTCCCGATTGCTTTTCTGTTTCTTCCTAAAAAAGTAGCCAAAGTGAAGATACTTAATTTTCATATCTGAATGTGGCACTGTAACAACAATTCGTCTTATGTCTGGATTTCTTTCGGTTGTAACAACTGGTTGGCATGGTGCATCATTAAAATTCAAATAACATTGTGTAGAAATTTCTGCAGAAATGCAGTATGGACATGGATGTAAGTAACAGATGAAGGCTGCTAGTTTATTTTTTTGGTTCTCGAAAGTGCAGGAGTCATTTAAAGATAAAATAATCAGCCTAAACATGTAAGGGATGGTTATATAGATTTCCTAATTAATGCATCTTGGAAAATAAACAAAAGCGAAATGCTTGTCATTTGGTACTAATGTGGTGGAATAGCGTGGCAGCAGGATCCCTGCTTTTCACTCGGCCTCTCATAAAGATTCAACTTCACTTCAGCTGTAAAAATGTGCAAATTACATTACTACTACATGACTGACTTTTGTAATTACATTAAGCGATTGAGATAAATCCCAGTGCTGGGTTCCCAAAAGAATGCTTGCAGCTGTGTGATTTTCACATCTGATCCTATGGTTTGTTGTACCCAGCAATGCCTGCCTCTTCTCTCCCCCCGCCTTTTTTAGAGGAGTCTGTTTGGTTAAGAGGTCACGTTGGGCACAAGATGGAAGAATAAAGGAAGATTGCTTTCTAGGGTGTACCACCCAGAAATTTGTTTTGTGGAAAAGGTTAGCAGGCCGTGATGATTTTCACAGAAAGGCAGGTGCAGTATTGTCCGTGTGGCACACTTGTGAGCTTCACATGGCCATAATGCACATGTACTACACAGAAACCATGCTGAGACATTGCGGTCTGCGTGTCTGCTCATTTGCAGGAGAAAATAAATTGTTTCTCAGTCTTAAAAGTGAATATTACGCGTATTTTCCTTTACAAAAGCCAAATTGGACGTCGGTGGAGACATAAGATTGCATACTTGATTTTTTTTTTTTTATAGAGCAGTTAATTAAATTGGTTTGTGTGGTAATAGAATGGGAAGGAAAAATATTTATTCTCAAATTTTATAGTTAAATTTATTGTTGGGAAGGTCAAGCAGAGTAGTGAGATTTTGCTTGTAAGTTGAGTTGCCCAGATTTACCAATAGATGAAAGTTAAGAAACTTGATTTCTGTTTTAATGGGTATAACTGATGTAAAACAAAGATTAAAAAATACATAGTTTTACAGTGCATGTAATAGGTGTTAACTCGTATGGAAAAACAAATAGTATGATGAATCACTTTTCAGGTTTGCATTCGTCTGTGGATATTAGCCATTGACAAAGGATCGCACTGAAAAAATAATTGTATTCTTTCATAACTGATTTTCACTATGTGTAGTTTGGAGCTTGAAGTCATGTAAGTCCATTTTATCTACTTGAAAAGAAAATTAACTAGCGAAATTAGGCAGAATATGTTGATTCTCCAAATCTGAGATACACTTCAGCAAAAAGACATTTCTGTTGTTGGTCATAAATTTTCTTTCAAGCTTACTTACTTGTTAGGGGCTGCTGTTAATTATGCACATTGCAAAGATATGAAAACTGAATCATTGACAAAAATTTTTTTAGACAGCCTGCCATTTTTGTCCACGGCGTCTTCCCTTTCCTGTCCACGTACTTACTTACTCGTGAGGTGTAGCACAAGTCATCTGAGCGTAGAGGATCAAAACTGGTGCTTGAATAGCTGGCTCTTTCACACTGTGAGGGTGTCTTTTCAGTTTATAACTATATTCTGGCAGAATCGGAGAAATGAAATTGCAGTTTGTAATCTTTAACTTGGTAGGATTGTGGCACTGCAAGAGAAATTGGTCCATTAAAACACAAAGCTAGTGACCGTTGCAGAAGAGAGCCATCTTGTTTTTCTAAGGGTTCAATTCTCATTGTTGTACAGCGTTGAAAAAAAAAAATTAAATTTTTTAAATAAAAAAGGAATGCCAGACAATTTAGTAGCATTTCATAATACAACATGATGAGAGCTTGGTAAAAGAAAAGCAGTCTATTAACCTTGCTTTTACTGTGAAGACCTTCAGCTGAAGTAGAGAGTTGTATTCAATAGAAAAGGCTTGACCTTGGAATGACAAGTGTGTGTTTCTGGAACCCTCATTTTTAATTAAAAAAAAAAAGAAAGTTACATTGAAAAGATGAGCAAAAATGCTTACTCCCCTGGCTGAAAGAAAAATTGGATGTCATTTATCTTTTTGCTTGCATACCATCTGCACCCCCAGGCACAGCTCAGTTTCAGCAAGGGTGGTACAGAAGCCTGTGTGCACTGCAAATGTTTGAAAGCCTGGCAAAACAAATCGATAGGGAACCAGCAATAAGTTTTCTGAACGTCTTTTGCAAGTGGAAGTGTCAGCACCACGTGTGTTTGTACACCTGATCTGGTGACTTGCTCTGATGCATGGCCTGAATCATTGTCTACGTTAACGTTGGGCTTAGGAATCTCGGTCGCATACCCATGAGGCCGGTGCTGTGCCACGGCGGGACAAAACGATGTTCCCTGCCTCCAGAGAGCTTACGAGACAAGACTGCAGGCGAGCAGAAGTCGGTAACTAAAAGCTGAAGAAAAGAGTGGCGAGAAAAGGGTGCATTGCAGGCGAGAGCTGTAGCAGAGGAGCGGTTTCAGACTGTGGGTCTGGTGGGAAGGGGGTTCGCTAGCGTGGGGGAGAGCAGGGAGACGTTGGGAAGCTTTGCTGGGCACGAAGGCTGTGCCTGTGCACAAACGTAGCTGTCGGGGCTGAAGGAGTGAGCGCTGGAGGTTGATGTCATGGTGGGACCAGAGGCAGTGCTGACCCGGTGCTTAGGAAGAGGTGGTCCGTAGGGTACGATGAGTTGGATGGAGAGCTGGGCAGTGGGTCTTGGCAGAGTGCTCCGGTCAGGCGTCTCTGCAGCCAGGTACGCTTTGTCAAGGGAAAAAGGAGGTTGTGGTGATGAAGGCACAACTTGGGTGAGAGTGTTCCCTGTGTGAAGGGATTAGAAAGGCCACCTCAACAACGAAACTGCAGGAGGAGTCTGACAGAGAGGTGTAGTCTGAATGTGTGAGCCCCGAAACAGTCACAGTCGGATACGCTGTTCCTGCCGCGGAGGGACAGGCCTGCCCGGGGCTGATGTCCGCAGTGCCCAAGAAGGGCAGAGACTTTGAGGGTCACCATGTCAGCTCTCTGAAAGATGTAATAGTGAACTACAGACAGAAGTTAATCTGTGAATTTAATTACTTTTTGTGCTTTTCACCCAGCTTACTCTTATTAATGTTAACAAGGTCCTTTATAACAGGTATTGCTGCACACAGATGGGTGACTTGGACTACTTCTTTTCTCCTGTTTGGCCAGGAGCTGAAGGCCTTTGTGGGCTGCAGCAGACGACAGCCATTTTGATGGAATCCTTCTGCTGGGTCCTTGTTGTGTCTATACTGGCTTAAAAGTCACTTTTCATATCAAAAAGCATGCCTGTTAAAACATTACAGGGTTACAAGATTGAGTCGGCAAGAGTCCATGAAACAGTTCAGTGCAAATTCACTTTAAAAAATTACATATTAGCCTTTTGATTAATAACATGCTTGTAGCCTTGGGTTAATCTTGCAGAAGGACCCTCCAGCCCCAATCTGTAGAAGTATTAGCTATCACAGTCATTACCAGCATCTTCTATTAAGACTGACCAACTCTACACATGTCAACTAGACATTCAGCTTCAGGCCTATCTGTCATTTATCACTGAGCTGGGGACACTGAGCAGAGTTAAATTAAAAACTGCTGTCCTTCCTCTGGCTCTGTATATGTCCTTAAAAATATCTGCGTGGAATAAGCAAGGCAGCAGATAATGTTTGTAATGGCAAAGCAATGCTTTTCTGTCAAGACTTTCACAGATAGAAAAAAACCTAGTAAAATATAACGTGGATTATGTTTGTAAAATTATTACAAATTCAAGAGGCAGTAATTAAAACCTTCTGAATGAAAGGAGATTCCTAGACTTTGGTAGCAACATACAGGCCTTTTCTTAATTTCCTACCACTTCTCCTTATCCCTATACTAAGTATCCAGCTTTGTGGCAGTCGGATGCCTGGTTCTCATTTATTGTGTTTTCTAATTGCATATTCATCCAGCTCTTATTGCAAAGCTGGATGCTTCGGCTTTGTTTTCCCTCCCTTAAATAATTTATATGTAAGGTTCAGCAAATGGAACCTTGCTACTTGTGTGAAGCTGCCATTTAACCATGAAGTGAAATGCTTTTATCGAGTTTGCCCTGCAGATATGGTCCGCTGTGGCAGTGCTGTCCATATTTGGTGGCTGTGCAAGGAGAGCCAGGTGGTGCTGCAAAGCATAGCACAGTGAAGCGTGGACAGATCTAGGTTTGACATTTGTCATCCTGTACTGCTAAAGGGAAGAGAAAAATCTGCTTTTCCATATGCTTATGCTTTAATTTTTGCCTGCAGTTTTGTCCAGATGGCCTTGTGAACATTGTTTACTTTAAGATGCTGTCCCAGATGTTTTTGAATGCCGATGGATAAATGCAACAACTGTGGTATACTAATACACAAATTATTTACACAATTTTGCCTTCCCCCCCCCCCCCTCCTTTTTTT
>NW_009609189.1:19477-38838 GCF_000690535.1 Cariama cristata
TAACCATCTCTTCTTCCCAGCATTACTCTGTATGGCACACTTTTCTCAGAGGAAGAAGTCTCTGCTTCTATTACAAAATTTCTGAGTGAGCAGTGCCTTTGAGTTGCAGACACTTGGAGCTCCCATCCTCCTGCTATGATTCTTGCGGAGCTCTGCGTGGGTGGACGAGTCTCAGACACTGTAGTGTGCCCCTTGTAAGCATGTCAATTAAAAGGTGTTGCTGCACATAGCCCTTAAAACAGTGACTGCTTCATGGTGTGAGCAGCTCCCAAGCTGTTTGTCATTCGTTGCATTCAAAAACACTTTGTCTGCTTTTTTGAGGAGAACTTGGTTTCTTACTTTGCCCTTGTACTGTCTTAATTTTCCACACGAGTGGAAAGGAGGGTATTTTAAAGCTGTGTAAGCAGTATGACCAAGAACACTTAAAAATGTTTTTAAACAGCAAAGCACCTCTAACTGCATTTTGAGAAACTTGGATACAATTTGGAAAAATAATTATGCCTTGATGGCACTATAGGGTGCGGACAGACTGCATCAGAAGCTTGTTGTCAGATACAATAGGTATTTTAATGACTTCTTTTTTACTTAATTATATTTTTTCATCTTCTGAGCAAGAAGCTACCTAGTAATGTACATAAAAGGACCTTTTGGCATGAGCGTTTCATTACCGTAAATAGGTCTGTTAGTTATTTCTCAAGAACACTTTAATGAGATTTCAATGTGAAACTCATTAGAACAAATATATGAATTCATATGTCAAGACAGAGATTGCAGCATCACAGTTCTTGGCATCCATTAAGTCCATAACTCGTTTACATTGACATGCATTGTTAATCAATATTTAAGACACTGCAGATGTCAGTAACGTTCATATTTAGTCCTGCAACCGTGACAATATCAAAGTTGCTAGTAGAATTCGAGGCTAAATATTGTTGTCTCAAGTCTTTCCATTACCTCTAGGGTACAAGTTAATGACTGTCTAACTTTGCTGCCCCTCATCTATTTAAATAATAAGGGAAATAGGGAAATACGTGGATGTTATACTGGTAGCATATTCCATTGCAGTTTTGTCAAATTTTTGTTGTTTAAAATTAAAACACTAACATTGTATGTATTTGGGTTGTGTTAGCAATTCCTCAGGCTGTGACAAAGGGAGGTGGGTTGAGGAGTAAATGTAGTGTTTGGGGAAACGGCTAACAACTTCGACTTGGCCATTGCCCAAGTTGTTCGAGGCAATTCAAACAGAGTGCGATAACTGATAAAGACTTGCGGCATTCAGGGGGTAGCTTTTGGTTACCTCTCTTCCAGTGCACCAAAAAGCAGCCTTTGGGTGGTGTTTCTAGCGTGTCTAATGAACGTATATCTTAACTGCCTATTGTTAACAAACTAACAGAGCCCGTTTTACTTTATTGCTTGGGTAATTGAAGAAGTTACAGTCTTATGGGACAGTGTGATTATTGTAGAAGGTTTTGTTTGGATATATGTAGTTGTTGGAGGGATTTTTTTTTTTCTCTGGGGTTTAACTGCTGATGTTTGTTATTTTTTTTTTGAAGATTACATAAAGCAACTTAGGGTACCGTCAGGGTATCTTTCCGCGTGTGTTAAAAATGATAAATGTAATCCACGGAAGGACTGAATTGATTAAACTATGCAATTATTTAGTAATATTAATCTATAGTTTAATTATAGGTTCATCAAAAATCATACGGCTCCGTGAAGAAAACAGTGAAACAAGTGAAATACTGAAAGGAAAAAGTTCTGGTAATGGTGCATCAGTTCCAGTTAAAGGAATAAATAATTTAGGAAATACGTGCTTTTTTAATGCTGTCATGCAGGTAAGATGGAAAGATCATACAGCTTTCTTTTAATAGATTTCAGAAATATTTAGTCTGTATAAACTGTGGATTTCAGAAAAGTTTCTGACTGTTACCAGCCTTCATTCTGCTTTCTGAAGGTCCTTTTCAATTTCTTTTTACTCCCTGCTATCCAAGCAATATTTTCTGTTGTGACAAAAAAGAATTCCTGGATCAGTAGCGTTTTTCACAGTAACGAGACAAATGAAAATGTCAAGTGTTTTACACACTGCATATGTGTGTGGGTTGTACTCTAGCATATGGTTTTATTTGTAGTTCAGCATTAGGCAGTCATGAGTAATGCACAGTATTTACCATACTGGTGGGCATGAAAAGCGGTACTTTATGCATAATGTAAATGTCTGCACAGTGCATTGTGGTGATTTTAAGCCCCTACAACGGATGCAGTTCTAAAAGTACTTTTATTGATTATGGATTTTTTTCTTTCTGACCAGAATAAGAGGAGTGAGCTGTACTAATACATTTCTGTTAATGGTTGAGTGTACAACTAATCCAACATCCTCAAAAAATGCAGCAGCCTTAGCGGTTTTTATATTGGACCATCCTATTGCTTGCCAGTTGAGCAGAGACTTCTGTATGTTTGCCAACAGGAGAGAACAAATGAGAGAACTGCTACAAAGGTGTTCTGAACTGGCAGTCTACCTTGTGTTTATGGTGGTGATTACAAAACTCAGCAAACAAATAGTAAATTTGCAAGGAGTAGAACCAGTGCAAGTTGTTCTCTGTCCATACTTAGGGCATTGTAGAAACCTAAGTGATCTGCAAAGTTAACCAAAAATAAAGAAGCAAAGCTGAGATATGTTGAGTTGGTTTCTCTCTTAAATTCAGAGAGGTAATGCTTTTCAGCGTGCCAAAGCCTTTGTGCTTTTTGGGGCAGAATAAGGGGGACTGCAGAGTTTAAAAGAAACAAATTATTTCTGACACTGGTGTCCTCACCATTAAAAAAACCTAAATAAATTAACAAATCTTGTTCAACAAAAATAGCGAAGTTATTACTAGGAAACTATTTTGAAATTACAGAAACAGAAGTAGACACAGTCTTAGAAACAGTCTGAAATCAGTTATGTTGGCTTTTGTAAGGGTGGTACCTGCTTTTTCTAGTGGTCTGATATAAACCTCAGTTGTACATTATGAAATATATCTGGTTTTGTCTATCCCTGAAGCTAGAATTTGTAACTAAAGAAGAATGTGTAGTTGAAAGATCAGCATGTGTTTCTTGGGTTTATTTTTTTTTCTTTAAGAACTTGGCACAGACTCATGTACTAAATGAACTGATGTATGAGATGAAGGAGAAAGGAACAAAGTTAAAAATCTGTCATACTTCAGACTCCCAATTGGTAAGTATGCAGTGAGAAATACAAATTTGGGGAAATGTGGGAAGAAGCTGGAGGACGGGAAATCACATCTTTGTTAAAGATACGCTCTTACTCTCCTGTTTCTTTTGCCTTTTAATTGTTTAGCTGGTTTATGATATCTATGAACTCACTCCTTTTACAAAACTAATTATTCGGCCCTGGAGGAGGAGGAATGATCACTTCCTTTCACATTTTGTGACATTGAAGTAGCAAATAATGCCTGACCTTAAGAAAGAGTGGCTGGCTTATTTTTGTTTCCCATTTCATTTCCTCAGTATGAATGTATGATACAGGAAATAGTATATTTGGCTCTAGACACTGTTCATGAAATATTTTATTCTGGTCCCAGCCCTTCATTGATAAGTCTTGTAAAATTTATTACGTGCTTCACGGGCCAGCGGATTAAACTGAGAGAAGCAAAATTTCAGTGGGGACCAAATTTCTTGTCCTCAAGCTCACTGCAGGCATATGGGAAAGAGACTCCTGTGGTTGTTATCAAAAGAATATGCTGCTGTTCTCAGTCGTGTCTTAGAGGCTTGGGTTTTCATAATATGTTGTTGGCAGTAAAGATAATACCCCTTTCCTTCTGCTAGCTAAAGAAAGCAGTTTACAGAGGATTTTTTATTCTTTTTTTCCTTTTTTTTCTTTTTCTGCTGTTCGCTGGGAGCTTTCTGGTGGCAGTGAGGGTTGAGGGGTGGGATTCTGTTTTGCATACCTCCTGAAATGATGGAGATGTCTGTCTGTTGCTGTCGGTGATGTTCATAGCTTCTCCAGGCAAGAACAGTGTGAAATTCACTGCATTGCTGTCTGTATTTCCTCCAGTGGCAGTTCTGAGCAGCAGCATGTTTCACCAAGTTATCCTGAGCCACAACAGAGGTCTAGAGCTTGTTTGTGCCTGGAGGCTTAGAAAGCCAGTGGTACGTTGGCTTATGCTTGATGCAAAACTTGCACAGCCGTAAGGTTGAAAGATTTATTTTTTTTGTTTAATGACGATGCTTACAATGTAAATAAGATCTTTGGAGCGAAGACTGTGTTTGCTGGTCTTTGTACGTCAACACAGAATTAGAGGGCTACAGTAGTCTAACTAATGGTAATGTAGAAACTCCAACTTCCCACTTGGTAAAGGGCATTTTCCCTCGTTTTGATAGTGTATATAATGCAAATACTTTATATTTCTGTGTATCCATAGTGCCTATGTTTTGTGTGCAGCTGCTTTCTGGACGAGGTGGCCTCTCTAATTGTTCATCCAGCAGTTGTAATTTGTTTTTGTGAGAGTCAGGCCAGCTAGTAGGAAGGACTGTGGTCATGTATGAACCTGGGAGTGTCTTAGGAAGAGCTGGCGATCGGCGGGTGGTGAGACACACGTGGCATGTAAGCTGTGCAGGAGTGTCTCCTGCTCTAGGACTGGCTTGGGGGGCTGCTGCCCGACTCCTTCCAGCCCCAGGACCTGCTGGTGCCTTCCCGGCACCTTGGTCCTGGAGGAACAGAGTATGTTTCTGTGGCTATTGGATGTGTGGAAATATAGGCATGTGGCTCACGGGTCAGAGAAGCTGGCCACCCCTTCCCTAAGGTTGAGTAGACGAGTGCCACTGAGCTCTGTCTTATGCTGGCCCATGGAGGAGGTCGCCCGTGTTGTCTCTCCCACCGAATTTCAGTGCACGCAGGAGTAAGAGTAAAGCAGGTAATACAGGAGGTAGTCTAGTTTTGTGAGAATCAGACTGGCTCATTGACATGCATGTTTCCAAAACTATTGGTTACAACTACTTCGCTTACAAGAATTGTTTGGTTTTGCAACTGCTTAAATAATAAGCTTTCTCTTCAACTATTTCAACCATGTAGGTGACATTAACATTTTAAAAAAGAAAACAAACCCAAAACATTCTACGATTGAAAGTTACATTGTTCTTTGTCATAAATGTACTAACTTGAAGTAAGTCTTGTGTGTCATCAACTTTGAAATCTGATGTGCAATTTACCTTTGCTTTGAAGGATCCTTTGGTGGTAAACCTCTCCAGCCCAGGACCTTTGACTTCAGCGATGTTCTTGTTCCTTCACAGCATGAGGGAGGCTGGAAAAGGTCCTCTTTCTCCCAAAATGCTGTTCAGCCAGCTTTGTCAAAAGTATGTATTGTCAGTGTCTTTTACTTATTTATTTTTAATTTCCAGTGATATGTTTCGAAGTGTGCTAGGTCTGTTGTCCTTTCTAAGGTGCCATTAGATTTTTACCAGGCAGTCCAGAAAATGTCATCTTCACATATTAAAGTTGCAGGGCTCCTTGTTGCGCTCCAGAGTTGTACCTGCTCTTCACAAAACGTATGGCCCAGTCCATAACCACTGACTTTCAATGGGCTTTGAAGTGAGTGTGAGGGGGCAGAAGAGGGCCATGGTAAAACTGAAGAAAATAGAGTTTTCAGGTTTTGTTGTACATTAGCGTAAAGCTGTGCTAATACTGCGAAGTGTATGTAGGTATTTTGAAAAAAAGGGTAAGCTTTTAAATGGGAAATCTCTGCTATGATGTCTGACCTTGGCATCAGATCAAAATTAAAAAGGGTCTAACAAGTAAGGACTTGAAGCGGTACTGCAATGGCATATGGCTCCAGATTGCAAAGAGCTTACAAGCCCTAAAGAAACTCCTGTTTCTTGGCATGGAAAATGTTTACAGTGGTGCTTTGTAGGTGCCTTCAATTATGATGCAAACAATCTTGGTTTTTAAAACACCTGTAGAAGACCTATTTAAAAGTTGATACAAGTATTTAAATATTGACTTTACAAGTAAAAGAAGCTGAAGAAGCAGAGTAACTGGAGGATGGTATAGTGGAATCTCACATTAAAAAAGATTAATAATACATGTTAAGTTATTTGCTACAGTATTATTGTATGGAATTTTAAGCGTTCTGCAGCAAGGGAGTTAGGAGGAAAGTTGCAGCCTCCTACCATAGTGTTCCAGGGAAACCTCACTGTGCAAGCTATAAAGAAACAAAAACTTTTGGACTAGAGCAGGGACAATTTAATTCTGATAAAGGAATCAATTATTACTTTTTCTTCATCCTCAAAATTCAACTTCAGAAACTTAGTAGTATATTTTTCTATTGTACGTGACTTCCTTTTGATTTTTTTGAGCTGGAAAAGAAGTGTATAAAGTGTCCTTATAGTGATTTTGAGTCAAACAGGAGTGTTCTGTTTAGCATTATGTACCTGGAAGAAAAATACATAGGGAAGAAAAGTACGTTATTTCCTTACTCCTCCTCCTGTTTTGGGGCTGATTCAAAAATGTGATTGTAAGAACAAAATTTGGCTGAGAGATGGAAGGGAAATTATTAAATAAGAATAGTAGTTCTTTCTCTGTAAGTGTTAAGGGTGGAAGGGAAAAGATAATGTAAAACATGTTTTGAAGCCCACCTTAGCAAATTTGTAAAATAATCATGATGTAGTGCACTTCAGATGGCACTGTATTTTTTTAAATTATAGCTATTTTGTATCTGCTCTGTGTGTGTGTGTTTATATTTGTGTGGCCATCAAGTGATGGCTACACAATATATTGGTATTAAATCTCAGATATGTAGTTGTTCTTTTTGTTGTTGTTGTTTTTTGATCTTTAACATGGGCATATACTTTAACTACCAGCTAAAATTGAAACGTATTTTAATATGGGCAGCAGACTTTTGCTGTTTAGAGATGTTATCTGTCAGCTTCTGCCATCTCTTGCCTTCATCCTTACTTCTAACTTTTGTTAGCCTTGCAAAACACTACGTAGATACAAAACCTTTACTGTCTATAGTATTAATAACAAAAGTGATGGCCACATCCTGTTAGCAAGATGTTAGGTGTTCAGGGGCAGTAAGTGGCTGTACAGGTATGACAGAAGGTTTTAGTCTTTTGATTATTTTGTTATTGATGGTGATGTGAGCAAGAAAGAAGAAAGGGATAGTTTCAGCAAATTCAGCATTCTGCAGTGGTGGAAGTAGGAGAACGGGAAATCTTTATCTTTGCAAACTGAGTGCATTTACTATATATTAACTTGAACAGTATGAATGCAGTGGTCTGTCATGCCATTTTTACAAAGGCCTTTTTAATCTTTTAAAGTTGGCTTTCTACTCTTTAGCAAAGCTGAAATGAAAGAGAGAGCATGGCAAGATTGCAGGAGTCCCAGCTAGGAAGAAGTCTGTGTTGCTGCTGCATTCTCCGTAAAGTGCTTTTTGAACCCTGCTAGGAAGTCATGTTAATAAAGTGATCTTAAAGGCATGTGCTACTTGTGCTTTAGCACAAACTCTTTTTACTTAACAAGTAAAGCTCAAGCATCTTTAGGAAAGAGATGACAGGATGAATATGTAAAACAAAGAACTACACTAAAAAAATGTTCGTATTTCAGAGAGATATGTCAGAGACAGTTAAGTCAGTTAACTACCAGGGAGAAGGGCATTGGGAAGGACTTCTTATAATAATGTTTTGGTTTTAATTATTTTACATAAAAGTTTACTGACTCCAGTTGCCATCTCATTTTTGTTTGTTTGTTTTTTTTTTTTAATTTATTCTTTCCCCCTCACAGATCTTGCTGTCTTAGTCCCAGTCTGCAGTATATCAGCATACCTTTATTCAGCAAAGAATTTATGAAGCAGATTATACAGATAGTATAGGATGCACTTGTCTGTGGTATCGAGAGTCGGACACAGTGACCCAGGAATTGTCTTCCCAGCCCCAGTCTTTACCATAACATTTTGAATAGTTGCTTATAGCTTGCAAAACAGAGACCTGCACACCAAGTGGTCATGCAGAATATAGATATTTTACTTAATACTGAGTATAGTCACTTCCAGATCCTACTGGGCTTCTTACAAACGTG
Source organism: Cariama cristata (assembly GCF_000690535.1). Taxonomy (NCBI): domain Eukaryota; kingdom Metazoa; phylum Chordata; class Aves; order Cariamiformes; family Cariamidae; genus Cariama; species Cariama cristata. The sequence goes on from NW_009609189.1 coordinate 27,546, forward strand.
AGTGATTGAAATGCTGAAACTGTCAGCAGGTGATGGTATGCGGCTGTTCTTTATATACTTAGATCTGTCTACTTGTCAGTTGTGTTACAGTGTGCTATCTAGCCAAAAAGTAACACAGCAATTTCCTAATAACGTTTTTCTCATGTGTAGCAAAAGGCTGATCCTTTAAAAATGGTTCCTTTTCCCTGATGACACAACTGGATTATATATATAAAAATATATATAAATTTTGATTAAGTTGGTATTGATGAGGTTGGGTGGGTTTTTTAGTTTTTTAATCTCCTAGCTGAATGGTGACATATTTTCACGTTGGATCAGTCAATGCAAGATACAGTAAAAGTAGCTGTATAATTTAACACCTGACATTTGCCCTCATTTCCAGTTTGATGCTGGAATAACACTTCTGAATTTGATGTCCGGAGTTACTGGTTTTGATGTCCTTGTAGGACTTCAGGACTCCACCTGCTTCAGGTGTTGCAGTATGCAAGAGTTTGAATGCCCACATTTGAACTGGGCATCCTTACTTAAAAATTGGAAGGTGCTCAGTGAAAGAAGACCTAAGAAGGCAGGGAAGGAAGGAAGAGCTAAAAAGGAGTGGGTGAAGGTGTGAAGGACTGTGGTTTGGTGTGGGCAGAGAGCCTGTAACGAAAGGGAGCAGGCCCTGCCTTGTTGAGTTGCAGCTCTGGCATGGCACCGAGTGGGATCCCAAAACCTGCAAGTGAGAAACTGCAAGTGGCTGGGTGTTTGCTGCTCAAAAGCAGTGAGAGAACTGGGACGCAGTCCTTTCAACTGCAAACTGCTGCTTTAAGAGTCTAGGGAGATCATGGCGTGAAGTTCATCATCTTGTGTGTGAAAGGGTATTTGTGGTGCTTTTTTTTTATTAAATAACAAAAGAAAAAAATTAAACCGAGTGTTAATTTTATCAAGTGGTGGGGTAGCCAGGTTGAAGAAGGGGAGAAGAAGGAAAGAAATGGATGAGCCTTTCTATAGCAACTGTTTAGCGTCTGGTACTAATTCATCCACTGTTAATTTTGTTAGTGTTGCAGCTGTCAGATGTTTTGCGAGGACAGATTGTGAGCATAGCTACGGGGCCCTTCTGTTGGTTTTCCACTGTGCTGAATATCAGGACTGCAGACTTCTGACTTATCTGGAGACTTAGTGACTAATGCAATGCTGATGTATTAAAAGGACATAAATTTTATTTCCTTTATTTGTTATGATTGAATAATTTTATTGATGGAAGAAAGCTTAGATTTGCGTAGCAAGTAAATGTTGCAGCATGTAAGTAATTAAGTGATGAGTCCAGAAAGTCCCGAATTTAGCTGCTTCAGAGCTCTACGAAATAATTATGTATAGGGGTATTGTATTGCTGCATTAACATGCAGGGAAAAATACTTGCCCAGCAAAGATTTTATTGATGGTCACAAAATATACATGGGTCTTGCCTCCCCAAGGAGTATCCATCCTTCCTTCTTGGGTGCAGAAGGTAGAGCTCAAGCCAGAGGTGGGACTGATGGAACGGAGGTCATGTGCAGTTAGGACTATTGATTAGTTTTGGAGGGAAACCTAAACAATGCTTGGAGCATTGTGCATTTATCACTTCTGCGAGAAAATGCTGGGGGAAACTGAGGTAATGTTGTACAAGATTTAAGGGGTGAAGGAAACGGGACTTTTCTGATTAATTAGGAGTTGTTTTGAGCCTTTTCTTTCAAAATAATATTGCTGTAGGAAAAAATCTCTTATTAGACAAGATTTCCAACTTGTTTGTTTTTCCCATTTGACTTTTACCATTTAACAATAACAGCAGCGGAACACACAGTTGGTGTTTCCTTGACTGATGGTGAAGAATTATTTTGGGTCCCTGTCATGCCTCCATGTGCCTTCCTGACGGTGCTGCATTCATGTTCAGGAGCTCTCCGACACAGGAGATTGAACCTTCTTCTCCGAGCAGCCGTGGTTGAGAGATTGCATGTCTTTATTTCAGATAACTTTGTCAGACTTTCCCTAATTTTAGGAACAAGTTAACAAAGCTGGGTGGATGAGGTTTATGAGTAGATGCTGAGTAGATGAGTAGATTAATTCCGTATGTAAGCAGTGTGAGTTGGTAGGAAACATCTGCACTTGTTCCTGAGTTTTGCATTCACTTCTTCCACTCAGGAGGAAGACCTGTGCAGTGTTTTGGGTAACACAGGTATTTGCAATGTGTGTGGTATTGGTGAGCTACGTAAGCAATGCTTGTAGATGCAATGAAGGAGAAAACCAGTAATTTCATTAGGTACGTCAGAGGTATATCCTCATTAGCAATGTTCATGTTAACCAGAACTGAGTGTTACAAGACGAAGCTAGATTGGAGCTTTAGGGCGAGGTAACAAAAATAGGAAGCCTTCATGTCAAGAGGGACTTGAATATTGGAAGTTTAGGCAGGAGAGGACAGGAAAAGGAGGCATGACAGCAAGAGAAGACAATAAATGATAGAAGATAAATTAGCTGTGCTTATTTAACTGCCCTCATAAGAGTTCAAGGAGATGTCGGTGAAACTGAAAGGCAACAGATTTAGAGCCGGGGGAAAAAAAGGTTTTTTTAACATTTTATAGAGCTAACCTGTGGAACTTGCTCTCACAGAGCGGTGTTGAAAATCTTAGCAGGACTTAAAGGAAGAAAGAATTAGATGTCCATATAAAGAGAAAACTTTTTTTTTTGTAATAGAGATGCAAGACCTCATGCCTAAAGGCCTTTACTTGGCTACCAGCTGGTAGGAAGAAATTTCCCCAGACAGGTATTTCCATTACTCGTTAAAAAGAGCTGTATTTTCCCTCTGATGGTCAAGTGGGAAATGGCTCTGTTGTAGCGTGTCAGCTATTATGTCCATTCAGAGCTACTTCTAACAAGTGCTTTTTGCTCAGGTACCTGAGATCTGGTGCATCACAAGAAAGTGACGGTGCCTCGTTTTCTCTTGGGGGAAGGTGAGACAGAAAAGGCTGAAAGAAATCAGCCTGCGCGTCCAAAGGAGAACAAAGTGCTGTGTATCCATGCCGTTGAGGTAGGACAGCCATAGCTGGTGTTACTTGTTAGTTACGTGTAGGGGCAAGCCCATGTTTGGTTGGGTTTTTTCCTACCAAGCACGTCATGGTAGCAGAACTCTTATGTCTGTGGGGCAGGTCTGAGGTAAGATTAATCATGGGGATTAGTCTTGCTGTAGGATTTTGCTCTCTTTTCTGTTACAGTGCTGCATATAACTTGGGATCACTAGTGAGAACGATTGCTTTAGGAAGGAGAAAACTTTTCTTTCTGGCTGTTCTATGACAGTGAATAGGTGTTTGGTAGTGTCACTGGGAAAGGGAAGTCCTGTGAATTGTAGCTTTTATAAACTGACCCTTTGCATGCTTTTTTTGTAACTTTCGTTGGTAACTGGTCAGTCTTGTGAGATGAACATCTTCATCTGCAGATAAGCAACACTTCTCCTCTCAGGCTAACATTAAGTAAACATTTTACTTTGCTTCTCTATAGTGTGCTGCAGTATTAAAGGGGTTCCTCTGCATTCTGCACTACTGGAAAAAAATCAAATAGTATGTTCTGTTTTCTGTTTACAAGCACTTATTATTGTTTCTAAAGTTGTCCAAGGTACTAGGTTACCTTCTGCTCAAAGATAGTAATTATTGAAAGGATCATTTTGGAGAGGATTTTGATTAGGGACAGTAAAGGTATGGCAGTTCTGTGCAGTATGATTGAATGACTGTAATTGTATCACAGTTTTGCTTTGGAAGCATAGCTTAATTTCCCTCAAATGAACATAAGATAGGAATTAAAAGTAGTAATGCTTAGAGGACTGGTCATTTTTTTTCCTTTTAAAAATTATGTTATTATGTAGATTTAGTTATTAAAACATTGTAGGAAGTAGATCATCATGAAAAGTATTTCTTTAACTGACAGGCAATTATAACTGGCCTCCAGATGAGTAACGAGAGGCTAGATAAGTAGTATGCATGTAGATGTCACAGTTGTCCTTCACCACTTATGGCCATTAGCAGGAGTTCAACCTGTTCTGTCATTATCCTGCTGACACTGTACAACAGGTTGTATCGCATCGGCACTGGCTTCCATATGTCAGCACATCTGTGAGCGGTCAACTCAACCAACCATCTTCAAGTCCCCCACTTTTGCCAAAGATCTTGCTTGAAGCATATTTTCAAGGAGACGAGAGCGCACATCTTTTACTTGTCAGATTTCTGTGTATCAGCATGGATTAATTTTTATTTTTTTTTTTCTCCCTCCCTAATACTGGTTTATAAGTATAGGAAATTTCCAGTAAAGGCATCGTGTGGGGTGAAATTCCCTCCCTTCCTCCCTCTTCTTTTTTTTTTTTGTTGTAGTTTTTTGGTTTTCTTTTGTGGCTTCCCCCCAAAACCAAATACACTAATCTCAACTGGTTTTCCACAGAACACCAGATATTTAGAACTATATACAATATTACATAGCATGCTATGGACATGAATGACAGATTAACTATATGTTTAAGCAGTGTTAGCAGTGATGTCATTTGTTAGTTCAAGTAAATGACTCAAACCTTACATAGCATCTTTACAAGTCGCTTTCCCTGCCACTTCACTTTTAAAGTGGTAGCCGTTACAGTCCCATCATCCTTGTTGCCATTAAAATTCAAGCATGTAGATTTACATGAGGTTGGAAGAGTAATTAGTACAAGCACAGAGAAGCCTAAATAATCTTTCCCTCACAGATGCACTATGTGCTAGTCAAATGAAAGACTAAGAGGAATTAAAAACTGCCATGGCTGAATTAATTTCTTCCCCCCTTTCATTTAAGCTAAAAAAACTGTGTGGAACATATGGGTAAACTCTTTTCCCTTGAAATATCACTTAGTAAATTAATTTTCATCTGAAATGATTATTGTATGTTTATCAGTGGGAGGTTACGCTGCAAACCATAAACAGTAACGAAGGGTTTGTGTGGGGCTTTTCCTGATGGGCATTGAAGGTCTGGCTCTGTGAGGTGTGCCTACGGTGGAAAAAACCTCCTGTAACAGCGATGGAGTTTTTGCTTGCTTCTTTGTCAAGTAATTTTTCTTCCTTTTTACTATAATGTTTCTTGCAGTGGCCCAGCTTCTGTGGCCAAAAAAAAAAGAAAAGAAATCCCTATTAGTACCAGGATCCAGGTTGTTTAAATGCAAGATTTTGTTTTCTCGCTATACATTGGAGCTATCAATGTGCATATATTGGAGGAGATAGGCTGAACATACTCATCAAGTCTCACTGTCTCAGGAAACCAAACTTCTCATAAATAAAACTAATGATAATACTGTGGCCAACTAGGTTTCTCAGAATTGAACTGATTTCGGCATTTGGGTTAATAAAAAAAATATATTCTTTTGGATTCCTGGCCATTCAGTGAAAGAAACAATGAGAAAAATGTTTTAGCAAATTGAAAAGTGAAACCGTGCATGCATGTAAACATGCGCAGGCAGGTACATATGTTATTTATTTGTTTAATGTATATTGAGTGTTTTATTGGATCCAAAATAAAGGTTCAGTGCTTTTCAGGATGTATTTGGTTTTTGTAATCAAATTAATTGGAAATAAAACATTTGATTTTAATAGAAGCAAAAAATTGCATTTTAATACTATTAAACCCAAATATTTAATTTTTAAGAGGAGTATTTCAAGTTTGAATTAATTGATTTTTTTATTTTTAAATCTGAAATGAATTTTTTAGGTTGACCTGCACATGCCAAAAAAAATTTTTACTTTAAAACGAATGCTTAAAAAAATCACCCACGCTGCTGATTCCAGACTTTATAGTAAGCCTCATGTAGAGCAGCACCGTTATATCACTTTTAACTAGGGATATTGTCAACTTTGTGTCAAAAACTAGCTATGAAGTACAAATGTGAAAGTATCCTATCTGTAAATGTCAACATGTTGTTTTGCATGTGCTGGTCCAGATTTATTCCACTTAATTTTAGGGACTGACCTTAGATGCCTTGTCACCTTAGATCCTTCTCCAGTTACATCCCAAAGTGCCTCCAGCGAGCGGAAAAAAAATTGCCTCGCTCTCCTGCCCGTGGCTGCCGTGCCCTAACTTGGCATCGTGACATCTTGCCCAGCTTTTAAGTTTTACTGTCGTAGGCACGTTGCAAGTCTGATGAGTTTTCTAACCACCTTTAATTTCTCCTATCCACAAGCACAAACTTCCAAGGCAAACCTGAGCAGGTTTACTGTATGAGTGGGAAAGAAACCTCACCTTCAGGAACCCTGGAACAGCTGAAGAACATGGCTGGGCAAGGAAGATCATTGTGCCTGGAGAAAATACCGATATGTATTTACAGGTCAAGGTACTGGTTAGCCAGAGCACGCAGTCTGAGGCTGAAAATGAAAGCTGGCTTAACATGGCTTTAATAAAATTGAGTTACTGAGTAAGTGGTTGGTTTTTGTGGCTGCTTTGCCGGTTTGATAAAATTCCTGTTTGAGCTATGCTCAGCCAGTTGTCTCCTGTGCTGGGGTTTGGAAGGGGTGCACATGGTTACGCCTGCATGGACTCTTCTCGGTCTGCGGCAAGAGTCACAGCTGCCGTTTGGTGGCATTACTGGAAATGTGAAAAAAGCTGTCACCCTTTCAAATCCCATTTTAGATTTTCAGTCCAAGACTGTAATTAAAGATCTAAAGGGTAACTTACCTTAAGGTATGGTTTGGCCAGTAAGTTACAGTTAATGTGAATAGAGATATGTTAATAGTGAATATTTACAGAGTCTCATTTGGGGTTGGGAGAAGCTGGAGATCCAGATTGTTTGAGAACCCTTCTCGCGATGGTTATCTTAGTAATGATAACACCTTAAGTATCTATCCATTGTTCATAAGTGTAGTTTGTAATTTCTGTGTAATCTCTGCCTGCAAAATATGATACTTAGAATATATTTAGATGCTGTGAGTAGTAAAAAAAGGAATCTACCGTTTTTGAAGAGCCATGATTGGGACAACTGAATGGCTGTCTTAGGAACAGATGCGACGTTACTCCTGTGCAGTTGGCTTGAACATCACTGGTGTAAAGAGTAGCATAGTCTGAAACAGATGTTTTTCCTCTTTTGGTGTACGAGAGTCATGCAGAAGCTGGTGGTGGTCTAAAAAGACTTAAAAAAGAATTGCCTTTCCTGCAAAGCCTTTGGTTTTAGTTTGTGCTGGATGGTAAAGCGCAGCAGTGCAAGCCCAGCCAGTGCCGGTGTCCCCTCGGCATCCCTGGGCCGCCGCGCAGGCTGGCTCCTCTCTGCCGGTGCTGTGGCCAGGTGCCGTGGAGGAGGACAGCTCAAAGGACGGTGCAGTCCGAGAGGACAAGGGTGACGCCAGATTTGTACTTTCTAAGGTGCGTAGACCGTTTCCTTCAAGACTTTTAATTTCTAGAGATGAAAAGTTTGGAAGTACACTGAATTACTTTTTTTTTTTTAAAGAAGCTGTTGCAGTCTTTGGTGATTTAGATCTCTGTTTAACCTGAGTAGCCAGTATATATTATTCTAGAAGATGGGCTTGCAGTCTGGGAATTTCAGGCAGTCATTTGGTATCGCACATCTAAGAGGTAATGATGTTACTATTTATGCAGAAGCGGTGTCTTTTTCAGTTGCAGCTCTAACACTTTTTAGTGTGGATCTCAAAAACCAAGAAAACCCCCTCCTTCATTCAACTTTATTGTAAAAAGGAGGGCTGTGGCACACGGTTGTACAAGAAGTGTTTATCGCTCACCTCACAAACAAAATCACAGCTGCAGAGCTGCAGCCTCGGGGCTTTCTCCTGGAGACCACTTCAGGAGTGATTCTGGTGGGCTTGGGGCTGGCCTGTGCCAGCCCTGCTTACGGATGCAGCGTGGAAATGAACCTTTGAAAGGTCATAAAGTTCTGGTGAGATGGACCGCACTATCCCCTGTCTTCTAAACTTGGGTAGCATGAGAAAAGAGCGTTGTATCAGGATTTTCTTTTTAATGCTGGCTGTGCAGATAGTAAAGTAAACCAATGGTGATAGGAAATGTAGTGATGTTAAATCACAGTAACAGTGCAGATACCTTATGCCCTTCCGTGGGTTGTCCAGATAACGTGTTTTGGTGCACTCAGAAATTGCCAAAAAGCTAGAATTTGTAATGCTTTTGTATTCAATATGCAGTGGGAGCAAAATACTTGATATACTTGGCTGTTATGATGGGTGAATCAGGAAGGTTCCTTTGAAATAGTGCAGAAGACTTGTGAAATTTCAGCCCCTGTCATGTCATGATTTTTTTGCTGTCAAAACCAGTTGCATTATACAATTCCCATAAGCAGCTTTGGGGGAAAAAAATCAGACAATGTCTAGCCAATTTATTACCTGCCTTTGCAAACCTGATATTTTTTGGAATCTGGATTCAAATATGTTGTCTCAGTCAAAATAACAGTGAAGAAAGTATCTCATGGGTTTCGGGCTCTTTCTGTTTTAGGTACGAAGCTGTGTTTCATTTGTTTCTGGTAATACTACATGTTTTAATACCAATTTCAGATGTGAAATATTGCAGTTTGTTAGACTGTAGGACAGAAATTTGGAGGTGGATATGGTGTGAGTTGATAGTTCATGATGCTAAAAGGTCCTTTTAAAGCTTTTGTGAAGCAAGTATAAGAGTAACTCTTATCGTAACGGAAGAGCAATTAACTCTTCCTACCAAGAAAACCTGCCCCAAAGCTTGGCTTTTCTCATTAGCGACACTCTTGGAATGGAAATCCTCTCTCTAGAGCATTTATCTCCAACATCTGTAATATTAATTGAAGAAATTTAGCATAAATAAAAACTGATTGAATACAGTGTAAGTGTACATACATCAGAGCACCATGTTATTACCGTTTTCTCTATATTTCTTTAGTAGCGTGTGAAATTCATATGCTATGTGATGTTACTTATTGTTAGTATGTTTACTGCCTTACTCATTGCCTGTTCACTCAGTTCAGTAAGCTGCAGATTCCTGGGTTGATTGACTGTAGAGCCATTTGGAAGAGATGGTTATGTATACTTCTGTTTAAGAAGTTAAATTCTCATTTGGATTCTGACCCGCAGTTCTTGTTTGTTTGATGCACAGCCTTGGGACTTCCATTTCAAGATCATCTTTTTTCAGTTGAGATTACCGTGCTGTTTCTAGTTTCTACATAAGGACTGTTTTATGCACATTTGAGATTTCTTCTTGGTAGAGAGGAGGAGATAGCAGGGGGGAGGTTAAGCACTTTGAAAATCTTCTTTCCCTCTCCTCCACGGCATTGGGGCTGTTTGGCGATACAGAAATACTGGTGTCACCTGTCAGCAAAGCGCTGCTAGCGTGGATGAAACTCTACTGGCAAAGCTGTATTTTTAGTTAAGCCATAGCCAATAGGGTCAAAATGCTACCCAGGCTGAAGTGCAGCCTTGTTGGGGTAATCGCTGCCACACCAGCAGCTTCCTAAAGCCCCATGAAGTGCAGCAGGGATTGTCCATCCCTCTTTGTACCCCAACAAGAGTCTGATGTAGGCACTGTCTCGTTAAGAACCTCCCAAGGTAAATTTAAATTGCTTATGGCTTCTTTCGTAGGGCTCCTCGATTTAAGGGCTTCCAGCAGCAGGACAGCCAGGAGCTTCTGCACTATCTGTTGGATGCGATGAGGATTGAGGAAACAAAGGTAACGTCTTTTGCGCGTGGTTTTAAAGAACTTGTTTGACTGTATGGTGAGCTACTAGTCACTGTTTCAACGTTCTTCATGTTCCCGATGTTTCAAAGATGTACCTAATGAAGTAAGAGTGACTATTTTTGTCATCTTGAGAAAAATAATGACTTTTTTGAAAGATGATTTAATTGTGTTCATGTTGGTATGTTAAAATTGCTGTTTGGAATGAAAGTTTCAATCAGCAGTAGAAAGAGTATGGTAAGTAGCTCGTGGTAACTTCAGGAACCTGAATTGTTTGCCTTTATTTAAAAATAAAAGGATCTGAAAAAAAAAGACTTCTGTGGAGTCAAGAAAGTAGAAGTAGGACCTCTGATTTAGCTGACAAAGTGCATTTTAAAGCTTTGGGACAGAAATTAGCAGCTCCTAGGTGTGGGCCTGCCCACAATTTTCACTGAAATCTAGTTCAATGAAAAAAAAAAAAAGGACAGGAATAAAATGTTGCAAATTTTCTTGTATCTCTTGAAAGTGGGAAGAGCTACGTGTTTTATAAATAAGGTGCTGCTTTTCATTACTTAAAATCTACACCTAAGTATGCTAAGTGTATAACCGGTTATATTAGAAATGTCCCCGTGTGGTTTTTCTCATGTTTCTTTTCCTTCGTTATTTCTGCTTCCTGCATTGTTCAATACAAGAAAGCGTGCGTTTGCTTGTTCGAACTATTTTGACCATATCTGATTTCATCTGCCTGACCTACTCTTGGGCCCTTCTTTTCAGATAATATTTTGGTAAATAGTCTTTTCTAAGTCCCCTCAAAAGGAGGGCCTTAAATCTTGTACTGACCAGCATACTTCCTTGTGCTTCTCATTTAGTAATGCCATGAACGTCAGGATCCTGAGCTGGATTATCTTGCAGATAAGATACAAAGCTGTGTCTGAGCCTGGTTCCTGGCACTAGAGTTGAGCTGAACAAATCCCCATCCTATCAGAATATTAATAATACATTGGTCTTGTCAGCAGTATACTCGATCATAAACAGAAGTGAACTATAGGGAGGAACAGGTAAACCTTGACATTGTCACGCTTCCAAAATAAGGTGTTGAACAGGGCATGCAACAGAAGCAGCTGACTTCAGTTAGAGAACAGTTGTCATGTTTTTGCAGTAGAGGAAAACTTTATTATTTTGTTTGTTGATTTTCCTGTAATAAAAGGTGGAAACTATGTTTGCTTTAGAATTGAGCATTCACTGAAAGCAGGATTATTACGATGACTAAGCTGCTTCTCCAGTAGGCGATTGTGCTTTCCCCTCAAGTCAATCTCCTGTTTCACCAGTGAACGTGCCTTCATTATGATAACCTGCATTTGTATTTGCCTTTTGAGTCGTTTATTGTTAGAGAGCAGTGAGTTGCTACAGTAGCTACTGCAAAAGAACAACAGAAGATGGTGAGAATTTTAAGAGACCTTTCGGGCAGTATTTCTGCCACTCCATCACCATGCAGGGAGAGAGGTTGCTCCCACCCTGCCCCGCAATTAAACCCCTCCGCTGCTGCCCTAATGGTGCATTACTGCAAACACGTTCTTACCACCTCGGGCTGCTCCACCACCGACAGTACTAGTAAAAGCTCTCTCTTTATTTATTTTTTTTTTTT
>NW_009609190.1:0-3645 GCF_000690535.1 Cariama cristata
TTTTTTCAGGCACTAAATTAGGTATATTTTAATAATGCAACTGCCAGAGTTCCAAACGGTTCCTGCACTCTTTATACATAAACTCTGGCAAATGAAAGTTGTTTTATTTCCATAAGGCAGCGTTCACAAAGAGCACTACTAGTGCAAGGTGCCATTTACTATTCAAAGTGAGCTACAAAAATTTAAAACAGAAGGTGAGACTTCTTTCATCACTTTTCATTCCTTAGGTTATGAACCTTACAGGTAGTAGTTATGCTCAGTAGCTGGCCTGCAGTTCATGTGTAACAGCACCTGGCTTGATTTTGCAAAATGTAACGTTCGTATGCAGCCCCATTAGAGATCAAACAAGTCCCTGTCTGATGGCAAGGATACTTACTGAATTATATTTTCATCAGAGCCCAAACATGATTTTCAGAGTCAGTTTTCCTCCTTTATAATACTCCAGACATTTACAAAACAAGGGCTTACCTGTTTAGTAAGAACAAAGTAGGCGTAGAAAGCCATGGCACTCCCGTAAGTGATGAAGTACGTGACCGGCTCCATGATGTCCCACGAATACACCCACCACGTGAGCCACGCCAATGCTCCCCCCTGTGTGGACATCAGAGCTAAGCCAACCCATAGGAGCCTGGAGGTCTTTGCATCCGCACTGTCCGTGATTCTGGCTTTCATCTAAGGAAAAGAAATACAGAAACCTGTTCAAGTAAACAGGAGTGCTCATCTGATGAGCAGCTCCTCAACTATGTTTTCTCCTGCTGGGCTGGATCGTTTTTCAGGATCTTTTCCTGACTCCTCTTACTGAATTACCCTGCTGAGAAAGAGAAGAACTGAAATCCAAGGGCAACAAGATTTCCTGGCTGTTGTGCACCAAGAAATCCTGCTCTTAATCTCCCCTTCCCACTACTAGGCATTTACGTCTACTGGATTTCCATTTATCACTCAAGGCAGCTCTAGTTAATGCTGAGGCTGGTCCTCACAAAGCGGGTCTGAAGCCAAGGGAAAGTTTGTCCACTTTGTCAGGCTCTTTCTGGCTTCCTCCCTTCATGTTGAGTTGGCTTAGCCTGCCCTAGATCAACACTCATACCTTCCCTCCTTGGGTTCTGGCAACCATCAATCCAAACAATTTGCCTTGCTGCCTTGGTGACAGAGAAAACCCTAGCCTAAGCCACAGATGATTTCCACCTTACTATTCTGTTTTCTGTAATGAGTATTCAGAACTCGTACAGCCACAGGTGACTACGTGGACTTTCAGTCCCAATACCGGCCATGCTGAGGCTTGTTCACGACAGCTTTCTCCACGTGTTGGGGTTTCTACCCAGGGAATGTGCATAGCAGGAAGGAAAAAGAACTGAATTGAAAACAATTTGAATTATATTTGAACTGACCCTCATTTACATAACAAACAAAACAGACACACCCTAGCCATTCATGCTGATTTTCTTCTATCACAGGACTTACTCTTGATGAAAGGAAATGCTTTTGAGTTTTTTTTAAAAAAAAAAAGTAACTCCACTTTCCAACCTGTTCAAGAGGCAGCAGCTCTTCCTTCAGATGGTCCAGTTTCTGTAGCAATTCTCTCTCTTTCCTGATCTGGTGATTTTCTAAGTGTAGAGCCACAAACAGTCTGTGAACCAAGGATTTGATATCTTCCATTTCAGTGGCATGCTCACTACTCAGCTTATCTGAAAAGAAACTGTTTGTCATATAAAACATTTCAAGAACCCACCCTTCTTCATTCTCTCCCCACCTCCAACCCCAAAAAGCCCGACCATCCAATGCTAAAAACAAGAAAGAGAAATTCCTTTCTCCAGACAGGTTCCAGTTTTCTGAGACTTCTCTTGCCTTTCACAAGATAATCAAAGTTATTAAGCATCGCTCTTACCTTTTACAGGAGGTGACACACTGTATGCTGTTTTGTTGATAACAAGTTTAAAGTCATTCATCAATAAGACTTCCATCAACGTTGCATCAGAGACCTTGCTACCATCTGCAGAAGAAAGATTTAAGTTCTAAATCATTTATCATATGGAATCTTAAATACAAGCTGATAGCCCTTTGGAAAAGTGCTAAAGAGATCTTTTATTAATAATGTTTGGAAGGGAACTGTACTTTTAGTAGATCTGGTAACTGATACTAAAGAGCAAGCAAGAACACATCAACACAAAGTGTGTCCCTGAATGCTTTCTCTGGCAGTTTAATTCGAACTTGTCACAACTATGAGCAGACTGCATTTTCTTGTGTTCTGATTACAATTAGAATCAACACATTGGGAAGGAGAGAGCAGAAGAAAAAGAAGTCTTGCATAAAACACCAACAAATTGCAACATGAAAGATATGCATTTTTGTTTCTCCATACACACGCAAGTTTGCATCTTCACTAAGACAAAGAGTTTTGGGAAATTAAAAGACCTTCAAAGAACTCATCTTCAGTTATAGATTTAGGTCTTTCCTTAAACAGGCTCTTCTAGCCAAAAGGACCAATTCTTGTCAGTAGTGGTGTTCAGATTTTTATTAATGGTACTTCAGATCACCCTGTGTCACTCCCAGTTGTGACTGGGAGTTAAGAAGTAGATAGCTAGATGTCACCGTTTAAGGCTGGGCCGGCAACTGGCCAGTACAAGGCAGACCAGGAGCCACAGAGACATTAGTCTAAAAAGCTCCAGAGAACCCTTTTCTACTTTTCTTTTTTATGCAAAAATTTACATGAATACTACCCCATCAGCAACAGGCTGAGAGAAAAAAAAAAAGCACCAAACAAAACATATCTATTTTAAATGACTTAAAATCAGAGACAAGGGGGCAACTGTGACATTCAATCAGGAAAGCTGGTTGTTGAAGATTTTATCCTGCTATTACATTTGTTCCTTCTTTTCATTCCCTCTCTACCATTTTTCTTTGCCAAAGGCCCTTTTACCCAAAAGGCAGTGTTTGTGTCCGCCTAGAGCTTAGAAGAGATCTGCACTGGTAGATGGACCACAACTTCAATATATGAAAATGCTCTCATCCAACAGCATGGACACACTGCGGCCCTTCCCGGGTGTTCTCAACACAGCAGATCTTGCAAGATTAGTGCTTTCTGATTTCTGGGTAACAGGAAAAATAGCTGCACCCCTATGAGAAATGGATCCCTTCCTATTCTACATTCAATACACAAGGGGGGAATGTAATCTAAAACTTCTGCTGTGTGAAAGATCTGTTTTGGCCCATCTCTGCTTTTTGTTTCCCCCGTTTAAAGGGGCCTGAAGTTTGTAAATAAACTCTTTTCTTTAGTATATGACTACTCTTCCTGCCTGCTGGCTTTCATATCTGCTTATCTCACCGTCCACCGCAGCCAGGAAGCAAAGGAACACATCACATCCTGCAGGGAGCTTTTTAAGCATTTAAGCAAAAAAGGCTTTTCAAAAGAAATGCCAAATAGGCTTTTTGTTCTGGATGGGATACAACATCGATTTATTAACCTGTCCAACCTTTTATTAACTGAAAAGCAGAAAAGACACTGAAAAGGAGCTCTGGAGTCATTAGGAGCAACAGTGGATCCCCAGAGCTGTCACTGGCCCAAGTCTGGCAGATCCCAGAGTCACCCAGTAAAACCAGTTCCCCCAGGGGGTTCAGATGCCCCAAGAACCCCAGGAGCAACAGCCCACT
>NW_009609190.1:3676-15963 GCF_000690535.1 Cariama cristata
GGACACATCACACATCGCCGTGGCATGGGGGGTTCAAAAGCCACAGAGCGGCTGCTCCACGGTACCCGTTTGACCTGGTCTTCATTTCCTATAGATAAAAGGGGCACCCAACCAAGGGGTGGGCAGTAGGAGTAAAACTGCTGATTTCTGCCGAGTTGAATAATAATCAGGCTACAAAATATGAAGATTTTTGTATGTAAATATTTGTCACAGCACTACTGCCCCAGCCCCTCCATCTGTCCCCATGTGCCCATCACAGAAAGGCACCGTCGAGCCCACAACCCCTGCAATTATTTATTCACGGCAGCTCCGTCCCCAGGCCCCATCTGCTGACCTCCATCAGCCAACGCTCTCGCTGGCTCCCAGCCCACCCTGGGGGGTAGCAAAGCAAACCTGGCTATCACTTCCAATCCAAAATCTGAAATTTTAATGTGCCCATCCACTCATTTCTTTTTTTCTTTTTTTTTTTTTTAACAGTGTAATAGAACATCAAAGCTCATTTGCATGTAAATTATTAAGGTGACATTTACAAAGTGACATTTAAGCAAAAAATGCTTTTCAAAAGAAGTGCCAAACAGGCTCTTTGTTCTGGATGTGATATAACACCGATTTATTAACCTGTCCAACCTTTTGTTAACTGAAAAGCAGAAAAGTTTAGGGGGAAGTGTTTTATTTTAGAAAATTCCCCACAGGCTTTCAGCAAAAGGCTACTTTCCTTCCGTTACCTAAGCACAAGTGTTCAAATGTGGACAAAGGGTCATTTTTTGTCTACAGAAATTTTGCAGGATAAAAATCAAATCCACGGAAAGCGAAAGTGAGTCATCAGACACAGCACCAATACTTTCAATTAAGGTTGGGTTTCATTTAATGGCTGAACGACACAGAAGAAGTGTCTGCACTAAATCAAGGCTTCATAATTTTTCTTTAATAATAAACATTTAAATTCAACTCTTGGTACTTGAGCAATAGTTTCTCTTTACAGTATCAGTTTCCTAATAAATTAAACATCTAAGTTGTTCTCTAACATTACAATTGCTTGGCAGTTGAAAAATAGAGCAGCGAACTGTTTAACAGTCACTGTTTTAATCAAAGCGGATAATGCGTCTATTCCTAAGTCGGGGTGGGGGTTGTTTAAAAAGATGAAACGAGGTGAAAACTCCTTGGCACTTTGGAACCTGCTGCCCGTCCATGCCAAAAATGCCAGATGTGTAGGTTTCTTACAGAAATTATCTTATGCTTCACAAGTGACCGATGCTTGCACTGAAGCAGAACGAGTAGTTCGCTTTTGCTGACCTACCACAGAAGGATGGGATTCAGCAGCGAATCACAAATATTTCTGTCATGGCTTTCTCTGCATGATAGCAGTACTTGGAGATTACCTGTTTGCTGGCACATGTTCTTGGCCAGCCCTGCCTCACCCCAAAAAGAAATAATTTTTAGTGAAAACTTCCATGTTAAGGGGAAGGCCAGCTGCTGACAGTGACCATTTGTTACCAGTGGCTTCTGCAGACATAAGAGTCTCTTACGAAATTATCTTTTTCAAAAGAATTTTCTACCTTTGCTGCCTAGCAGACACAGCATTAAAACAAAAAGCAAACCCAACAAACCAATGCCAAAGTTCCTGCGTACACAAAGCTCATGCACACACTGGGATCCGAATGGAGCACACCTCCATTGCTGTAGAGGACATATATATATTGCTCTACAGGGTATTTTCCTGTTTTACTAAATGTGCTCTCAAAGGCAACTAAAGCAGCTTCTCCTAGATCTGTGGCTTCCTGATCTTCTCGGATCATCAATCTATTTTCAGTTCCTGTAAAAGTCCCTGCAGCCCTCTGCAATATCAACCGGGAAGAAAGGGAACATCATGAAGGCACCGAAGTATGAAACTTTGCGCCAACTTTCCTTGACCCCATCCCTTCTTCTGTTTGTGTGTTACCTGATGGAAAATAAATCTTTCCATAGGGATGCAGCTGTTTCGTTTTTTTTCTTTCTTTCTTTCTTTTCTTTCTTTCTTTTTAGGGGGGTGAGAAGGGAAGGGAAGAAATACCTGCTTTTAGTTAGCCAAATTCAAGTACTTATTCTACCAGATTCAGACAAGAAAGCCACATCTCAGTTCTACTTCTGAGATTGAGTCCTTCTCTAGGAACAGGACAGGGGCTGCAAGACTTCAGAATTGCTGTGGAAAAACTACAAAGCACTGCCAAAATACAAACCAAGTTGTCTTGGAAATAAAATGGAAGACCAGTTTAACCAAGTGGATGTTAGCTTTTCCCAAGAGGCAGACCAAAGAGACAAAACACATGAAAACAGTGAGCAGAGCTTGAGAAAATTACCTCAAGACTTGGGACAACGGGATAAACAGTGTGCCAGAAGGAGGAAAGACCCCATCAGTGCTAACATGTCTGTATAGCTTTTTCCTTTCCACCCAAGGGCCCCAAAGTACTCTACTCCAGCTGATGAATGAAACCTCCCCAAAGTCTCAAAAAATCTGCCCTTTATCATTGCACACATTATCTGGTTGCTTAGCTCTTAGTAAGTTTTCTGTATGAGTTCAAGTTTGTATTATGGCAAACGGATTCTTCCAGCTCTGGGTAATGCTGAACGACTGGGAGACATCACGTTCAAGAGTCCGACTGGTTGTCTTTAAGGATGATCATGGAGGACAAGGGAAGAAAAAGATACCAAGGAAACCAGAACAGAAACCTTATTTAAAAGACAGCATTACAAAGAGAAGGTACCTGAAAAAGACAACAGAGGACACTACTGGGTTACAGTAATATGTTCAATCGTGCATTTTCAATCAGCCTTCCCAAGAGGTCTCAGATATTAAATCTGAAACACCAGTAAACCCCACAAATACTCAAGAGCCACCCCAACAGCAACAACGCTAAACCGAATGAAGGACTGAATTCGCACTTCAGGAGAAAAGTACGGTCCGTTTGAAGAGGCACGTATACATTTTGAGGAATGACAGAACTGTTAAGGTACCTGTTGCAAAGACTTCGGCCCTCTCAATTCCTTTATCTTCTCTCTGCACATCCTGACCTACTGTGGTCACCATTGGCTTAACAGTGAACCGACAGCGCTCACTTCTTGTGGGCAGCGTAAGAGTTATCACAGGAAGACCGTGTCTGTAATTAATAGTTACTTCTGGAGTGAGAGGAGAAAGAAAACAAAGTGAGAAAGTCATATTAAAAGTTGTAGTTTAACTTAAAAGCTGTTTATAAAACACAGGATGAAGAAAGAAAACCACACAAAACGTTCTAGATTAATGTACTTTTAAATTTCTTTTTAGTACTTCATTTCAGAGGGGGGCAGATAAAAAAATACATATCTATAAAAACACGCAACATCATCTCACCCTACTCCCACAAAATAAATGAAAAGCTTGTTGACATTGATGGGAAGAGGGGAAAACCTGCCGGGCAAGCTTACCGTCAGATGGCACACGCATGCTGTAAGGTGCTCCTTCCCGGCCCTGCCAAGCTCCGGCATGCCTCCACAGCCGCCCCTGCAGCACGGACACAGGGAGCTGGCTTTAGAAAGGTTAGGATGCAAGATTTATCTGGTCAAAGGCAAGACCCAGCCCATCACGGTGATCTGCTTCTGGCAGATCTGACAGCAGAGGTGTCCGTCTGAAGACAAACTCCTCGCTTAGCAATTCCTATGTAAAAGATGGAACCATCCTTATAGAAAGCACAAACGTTGCTAAAGGTATTAAGGTATCACCCACAGTTAAACTTTTTTTCTAGCATGGTTTAAATAACTCAAGGAAAAAGGAGAAGGGGAAGGAAAGAAAAGACAAAAAATTGCAGTGTTTCTGAAGTGCTTCATGCAACTCTTACAATAAGCCCTCTCCTCTCCCCTAAAAAACAGCCGCTTGGAAAATCTCTACACGGTGGTGCCTGAAGGCAGAACTGTTCTGCAGCAGTTCAGAGTCCGCAGTGTAACTTAAAACAGAGGGCATGGTTTCGGTGAAGTCTTTTACTGCTGAATCAAACAGAATGACACTCTTAATAATGCCAAATAAAATACAAGTGACTGAGGTCACTCCCCCTTGCTTCATAATTATATGCCATATACCAAAAGTTAACTGTTGACATTCTTGGTGTTAAAAGGCAGTAACAACGATGCAGCTTGCCAAAGTATGGAAGATTTTTTTTTAAATATGAATGGCTCTTTCAACTCTAGCTGACATGCTGCTGCAACCTGGTGTTAAAAGGCAACAACAACAACGCAGCTTGCCAAAGTATGGAAGATTTTTTAAATATGAATGGCTGTTTCAACTCTAGCTGACATGCTGCTGCAACTACCAGCACCCGCAGGCTCTGGGACCACGCAGAAGGAGGCAGACCCAGATACCCCAGGTTGCTTCATAATTATATGCCATATACCAAAAGTTAACTGTTGACATTCTTGGTGTTAAAAGGCAGTAACAACGATGCAGCTTGCCAAAGTATGGAAGATTTTTTTTTAAATATGAATGGCTCTTTCAACTCTAGCTGACATGCTGCTGCAACTACCAGCACCCGCAGGCTCTGGTACCACGCAGAAGGAGGCAGACCCAGATACCCTAGGTATCCCCTGCACCCTGGGACAGGGACGACAGCAGGTTTTTGAACCTGCGTGGTTGCACTCCCAAGCCCGTCCCTTCCAGAGACATTGGTGAGAACCATCACGACACTTCAACACAGCCATGTCAAAACAGAGAAGACAAAGTGCTCCAGTTAGACCTGTGCATTTAAAGCAGTCCAGGCACACTGTAGAAGATGTAACCACTCCGACACAAAAGTCCTCTGCTTCTACACAGAACACACTCGGTTAGACCCGTGTATTTAAAGCAGTCCAGGCACGCTGTGGAAGATGTAACCACTCTGACACAGAAGTCCTCTGCTTCTACACAGAACACACTCTCCTCCACAAGGAGAGCAATGAATTTATTGCAGCGACTCCCACAAAGCAGGCATTACTGCTGTAAACTAAGTGTAAAAGGCAGAAGTGGGAAGGGAAATCACATCCCTGACTAAGCTGGTTACAAAAATTGTGCGTGGGCTGGACCAAAGCCTGGGGTTTGAAATATGATAGTTGGGAGAAAAGGAAAATCACGTGGAGAGAGATGACCAGGACTTTCTCTGTTGGTGGTGGTGGGTTTTTTGGTGGTTTTTTGTGGTTTTGTTTGTTTGTTTGTTTTTTAAAAGACCAGCCCAAACACTTAGGAACCAGTGTTTTTCACAGGCAGCTGTAAACAGGTACTTTTCCAAAGGGAAAACACAAATTTCTCTTGATTGCTTAAGAAAACAAAAGGTAGGAGCAGAAGAACTGACAGATTAGATCAAATCAAAAGCCTTTCTCTGTTAGCAGTTGGTATTAGTATGTAGATGCAATGATTTATATCCCTTATAAAGTAATTTCGAAACGGAACTTAGTAGGTAGTTTATATTCCAGTTTTATATCCTGCAACACTCCTGTGGATGGTCAAATTACTTGCATGGAGTGCAAAATGTATTTTTTAGCCTTGTTAGAAAGTAACCAAAGAAAACAAAAGCGTAAACAGAGAAGGTTCATCCTTTCCCTTTCCACAGCTTCTGATGAATAACATTAAAAAACATTTCTAGGCCAGATACTATAAGAACATCCATAGCCAGTAACCAACAGTGAATTTAAGATCACAATTTAATAGAAACTTCAACAAGTTTTGTCAAAAACTGTAGAGCTGCCATTTAATAGATCCTGGTAGCAGGAAAATATAAACTAAATTTTAAAAAATCAGACAAAAGCAAAGAAAGTAAATATTTCTAAGCAACAAGATCAAAGGGGCCACTACAAACGTATCAGTACCAACGCGTATAAGAGCTTCCAGCCTTTATGCACACTTCACAGAACAGCTGCAACAAGCTGGGTTTAACAACGCTGTCCTAGCAACAGCAACACTTTCCTGGAGAAGATAACTTTGAACAAAGTCCCTTAGCAGAGGTCTACATAAATATTTTTAAAACCACAAAACTCATCTATGTAGGCAAGCTTACAACCACCTATTTGTTTTCTTGGAAAAGAGCTTTGCCAGGAGAAGTAGCTTACACAGCGTTCCTGCTAAAAGGGGAGCCGTAGCAGAGTGCCTAGAAAATCCAACCGCTCCTCTGGCATGGGAGAGAGCCGGGGTGGTGAGCGTGCAGAGGTCTCGTTAACCGCAGAGCTCAGCAAAGGCCCTGATGAGCATGTGTGTCCTGGCACTTTAGGACTTTTGTCTAAGGTCCTATCACTCAAATACATGTGGACAGAAGTCTCAAACATTGCTCTCGCCCAAAGAGACACACCAAAGTGTGGTCAGATGTCAAGAAAAAAAAAAACAAAAACACACACATTTTTGCTTTATTTTCTATTTTTCTTTTGGAAGTCTACCTTCTCCCATTGCTGTTCAAGAAGCTATTATAATCCAAAGACATCATATGTCTGTGGCTTTGCGGATGCTGCCCACTTCCATGTTTCAGCTGTTGACATCAGTGTTCTGAAAACAAACCTTAGCTGAAATAGTGTCTCAGTGAACTCATTTACAACATTCCATATCAAATCCAGCATAGTCTGATTTTCACCTTCTTCCTGTAGGAATAAAAGTACGAAGCATACAGACAGCAATGATATTTGGAAATCAACCACCAATACTGGCTGTGATGCACTGAGCTATTGCTCTGCCCTTCAGTCTTTACTCTGTACAACAAACCTGTACATTTATACCTTTCTATACAGCAGGCAAAGCAAAGAGGAAAAAAATAAAGATTTCCTGTAGAGGTTTCCAGTGGCTTTCTCTAAAGCTTATTATCATGAGAAAAACAATTCAAACCAGTAGAAGATGAAAGGCTCTGTATCCCCGGATGGTCCAGCACCTGTGTTCCGATGCACCCACTGTGCCTCCCGGAGGGGGGGCGGTTAGCAAATCTGCACGTTAGCTGCTCACTTTTCCCCCCAAAGCCTTTGAACTCCAGCCAAGTAAGAGTTGTCCTATTGCCACTTCCTCTATTAATTCCCTTAGGACACGTATTTGAAAGACTGATGCAACAGACAGGGCAAGAATCTGCATTCACTAAATGCAGGGGTTACCGAGTGTTTTTAGGAACCCTGTTTAATGCTTAAAGCAAACAAGAATTTAATGCCATGCAGAACAAGCAACCAATAGTCAAAACTTGCTGCTCTTTTTCTCCTCAGGCCCATAGTGACATCAATATACACTGGATGGAGTCATCTGGTCTTCCAACACAAGCAGATTGCTATAATGCAATGATTATAAGGCAGAACCTCTTACCCTGCTCCATACTTTTGGATACATTTAAATGAAGCTGCCATCAATGAATCAGACTCCTGCACACAGCAGAATCTCTCACCTGCAACACCAACAAAAGTCTGGTTTATGCTGGCAAGTTTTCTCTAAGCTATTTCCAATAAATCTTCTCACCTTGTTAACTAATCCAGTGAAGCTTGCAGTTTTGTCCCCAGACTTGCTCTGAACTGAATGAAAGCATATCACCTCAGGAAAGCATTACTAAAAGAAAACTCCAAAATAAGGTAAATAAACCTTACAGAACGCTTTATGTCAGGTTGCCGTATTTATACCCTGTACTCCAGAACAAGCCACAACACTGACCTAAAAATGCATGGTCAGTGGTCACTCTATTCACCCCACCTCGAACATGCATAGAATTCTTGTATGAATTTGGGTGTAAAGTCAAATTTCAAATAACTTATTACAATTATTATGGGTTTGACATACTCATTGTTAATGCTTTATTACTTAGAGCAAGCAGAACATATAAAACTTCTCACATTCAAAGGACTTGAAAACTATTTAGTTCTTAATCTTGGAATTTTAACACAGGATCCCTGGAAAATTAAAGTTACTCCCTCCCTCTGTTAGGCAAATATGCATATGCAAGGAGACTTCCTACCAAGAAAATGTTCTGCCACTCTATTTTGATATTAAGAATCAAAGAATATCAAGTTTGTCTTAATCTGTAAAGCATTATGTATACAGTTTGTGCAGAAAAAAATGGGTCGGGGGGAGGCCAACAGGTATTCTAACATGTTGCATCAAACTTCTCTTGAGAACAGCAAAGAAATTCATCCTTAAAACACTAACAGAGGGACAATCTGCTGTTTTGATACATCAGCTAAACCGTTTCCTGGAAAGCTATTCATTGTAAAGTGAAAAAAGTATATAAAATTGAATTCAAAATTACACTTAGCCCTTAAAAAGTATGGATTCTGTTTCTCCCTTTTATCAACTTTGATCTGAAGGAAGAGGTAGAGTACAGGTTGTATCAGCAGATGCAAAAACTCCTTGCTCTGAAGGAATCTAAAGTGTCTCCGCTGCATTTTTGTCTTGGTAAACTGATTAGCAAGGCAGCTCCGTATTATGCATCTCATTAATCCTGAATCAGTTTTGAATTTCCAAGTGACCTCATGTTTTCCAGGTGAAGTTTCTCAGTTCATCGGGGCAATTCCAAGCCTTACTAACTCTGCCAAGAGAAGAGGGGAATATCCATCATTAACATCCCACTTCAGGTTAAGACTATCACGCAGAGTTAAGGATGATCTGGATTTTTCTTTTGCTTCGGTAGTGTGGTTTCCCATAGGAACAAGACACAATCATGCTACATGTTTGCCTACCAAACTCAATTTCCACTAAGATTTAAGATTATTTAATTACACAGCTACTAGCCACTCACAGTCAGAAACGGTTAACAAGCGCTCAAAGATCCAACACCCTACATTCCCTCTACTAGGATGCATAAAACATTAGTGCATTAGAGATGTTAATTTTAAATTAAATAGAGGTTACTCAAAACTGACATTTAACATCTGCTCATTCTGGCAGCAACGTTGCCACTCTGTACCACCAAAACAGCAGCAAGGAGCAATGGTGAGCTGTTCCACCTCAGCATATTTACCCAGTACCCTTCTAACAACAATTAATCTGTACGTAGAATAGTTTTAACATGTTCTTCGTGCATACGGGCAAAAGCAGCCCCAACCAAACAAAAAAAACCCCACCACACACAAACTTTCTGGCTGTTTATCTCCAACAATGTGGAAAGACTGTCGTCTTCCATAAAGGGCATCAGCAGCGTTAGCTCTGGAGCGAGCCCTGGAGCATTGCAAATATTGTTGTTCAGAGCCGTGGGACGCTCCTGAAGCCTGAACGCTGGCAAGGTAAAGCACTGCGGGTACCATCTCCAAAGACATGTTATTTAGTGCCTTTCTTGGCACAACCGCAATATAACAAAGGGGTCATCAGAGGCATGGAAAAGACGTGCAATCTAGGGTGAGAAACCACTGCTCTGGAGGAAAACAGCTTTATAAACAGCTTAATATATATACACATGTACTTCATCTTTGATGCACTTTTCAGTTGTTTTTCCTGCAGTCCTATTGCAAATTCTTTCCGATCTAATCTGCCCTCAGCCAGAGACAGCACAGACTGTTCCAGGAGTCCATTATAGGAGCGCACAGCAGACCATAGAGCCAACTGTAACTCACCATAACCTATAACGCACATCCACTTCTACATGAGGATGAGATTCAAGGAGACCTGCTTCATGGGTTTTGATCTAGGAGAGAGCGAGTTCTGGCAATCAGAACTGGAGATTTCCATACAGACACTTACAGGAATTTGTAATCCATTCACCACCTACAATGTTTATGTTTCATTAGAGCAGGTATGGCTCACGCGGTGAAGAGATGCAGTCAAAAGCAGACATTTGTGCATCATGTTTTTATATTGGTGAGACATAACAGTGTAATATCCTCCTTAAAGCTGCAGTGATGTCCTCTTCTAAAACCTTATCTTTAATCTCAAAATGTGTGCGCATGGAAAAAAAATACTAACGTCAGTGTTACTCTAAGATATTTTAAGAACTTTCTCCAGAAAACAAAACCAATCTGATTTTGTACTACAGGTCATTACAGTTGTCCAGATTTACACCTCCATCAATGGACACCCTCACTGACAATATTCTGTATATTCAGCTTTGCAGGAAAGTGTAACTGTTTTGTGTGTATGTGAGGAAGCATATGGAAAACAGGCAACACAGCATTCCTGGGTTTCTATGAGTAGTCAGTCATGGTCAGGTTTTTGGTAATAATATTACTCAAACTACAAATATTGATGTTTAAGATCTACTTTTTCAAAAGGATAATTAATTAATTCTTGTAGCTTCTTTAAAGAAAACGCAAACTTTCCAGTTTTCCAGCATTCGGAATTCCAGACTCACTAATGTTATACAGGAGAATAACACTCCTACCTCACAGTTCCCTCCCCATACTGATCTGCCCAAAAATCTTTTGACTACAACCTCACGATGGGATTCAAATCCCGCCATCACAACCTCCATGGCCCCTGTCAGAACGGCTTCTTTACAGAACATACTTTGTCATTTACATTCTTTATTTCTAGATGGAGGATCTTAATTTTTTATGTCCTATAATTTTTTTTAAACATATTCAAATGACACCACCAGGTGAAAGCGAGATATGGAATCAAGTTTCCAATGCCCTCCATCTTACTGGAAAACCTTGGACTTGTTACCGTGCCTCAATTCCCTGTATCTTGAAATAGGGGTATCTTAAGATAGAAATAACGACACTTATCCTAACTTCTACCAGCCTTTTCATGTTATAAGGGACAAAAAATAAACCAAACAAATTCAGCAAGCATCCAGAGTTACCCACCACTGACCTCTCTGTTAATCAGCAAAGGAACTGGTAAACCCTGTTGGTCAGGTAATCTGTACGTTTTACCAGTAATTGTATTTCCCTCTAGATGCTTAGGATACTCCAACTTCAGTAGGTAAGAGCTCTTACACAGTCACCCCAAACACATGGCATCGCTGCATTCACAGTTACTTTTGTGCTCTCATTTTATTGACATCTTATTTACGAATTAGACAAGCACATTTTAGTAGGCATTGCTAGCTGGTATGTTGGTAGCTCAGTTACATCTTACAGGTTCGTACCTCTGGTTTGTCAAACTTTGATTTAAAATGGATTACTGTGCCTTTCACAGTGCCAGACAGACTCCTTGTACAAAAAGGAGAAAGACAGTTTTCACACAAATTTTACAAGAAGAACTGGCTTTAAGAATATAAATTGAAGATGAAATGCAATAGAGACAACAGTAAAAGGTTTCGAACAGGGCAAGCACAATGAGTGCTTAAGGACTCCCTGCAATCAGAAGAAACTGCCTGGTTTTCTTCCTCCTTACAGCCAAGCTAGCCTGCCATCTCGTACCTCCATCGCATTGCCTCCAATTACTTATTCCCTTTCAAACTTGCATACCAGTCAGAGTCCAGCCTTTGTCAAACAGTGAGTAGCTGAATTCCTTGCCTTTCTGTTTTGAAAACCCAAGCTGCCAGCCACAGGCAATTTCCAAGGCAATTAGTAAAAAGTCTCTAGCATCATGTTTTAAAAAAACCTGTCACTTTTGTTTCATGATTAATGTCCTACAAGTAAGAGCAGAGCATTCACATGTAGGTGAAATGGAGTCAGAAGTTTCTTAAGAAAACCATTTACTCTCTTTAAGGGACTTAAGGACTCTTTTTTCCCAAGGAAAGGGAGGCAACGTCAAAAGCTAAGTGTTAGTCTAAGAGATTAAATCAACAAATCAAGGAATACTTATTATCCAGAGTTTCATGTTAACTGGCAAAGGTAAATGACAAGTCACTCTGTAGAGACCCATACTCCTATTCTGCCTAGAGCCAAGGTAAGCACCCCAAGCCCTGAGCTACGGGAAAATTACATCAGAGGCGCCACCATGACCTTCAACTATTTCACATATCTCTCTCCTACCTGTCCTTGGCCTAAATTAGAAAAGCCTGCAAACCAAGTGGATTGTGGTCAGTGGACTCCCCTGTTCATTTCAAAATTCTCTTCTGGTAAGGAACAGCAATATTATTTTGGGTTGATCCAACTTGATCTATTTCTGTTTTGCTGCCAAACAGTGCTCATTATTTGCAGAACCTTAAAATCTGCATTCTAGCCTCACTCTCTGGAATTACATCCTGAAGCCCACAGCAAGGAGAAAATCCTGTGTGTTGTTTCAGCTCCACTAAGAGCGAGGCAACCAGGGCAGAGCAACAAAAGCTGCCGATCCCTCGCCAGCCAGAAAGAGCAGCAAACTCCCACTCAAGAATTCCTGAATTTCCAGTAGCTTTGCAGGGGAGTTTGTTAGACGAGAATAAATTGAGCAGTATCAAGAGAGGACTCATAAGCAAGCTAAGAGCTTAGGAGTCTGGAGA
>NW_009609190.1:15980-34306 GCF_000690535.1 Cariama cristata
CATCTGTTTTGGTAGTGATGGTAAGCAGTTCTCCCTCCATTCAGCCTCCCAACTTTCCAAGATGGTCTTCCAGTGCCTGCCACACCTGCAGAAGATCTTCACTTCCTATCATTTGTGTTACCTCCACAATGTATGGAATCATATAGCTTTTTCTTTGGTGTTGATAAATTGCACATTACACTGTATTTTCGTTAAACTTTCTGTAACTCCTGGACACGTGGCACCCAGTTCCCAAAAAATAGCAGTATTCATTCATACCAACCAGGAATACAAACACAGGCACCGAGATCACTTTCATGGAGCTCCAAAGGGCTTTAGCAGTCTAAAGAATTTTTTTTTCTTTAAAGAAGTCTCTTACACTCTTATCAGCATGCTGAACAGTGGCATACGGGGAGAGATCTGTCACATATCCCAGCACTCACCTAAATTCACCTGACCAAAGTCATCAAAATAGCAACAAATAAGTTGAGAAAAGGAAGAAAATAATCTAAACATAGAATTACAAAGATTTCTGTTTGCCATCTGTTCTGTTTCTCCAGCACGCTGCTGCACTGAGCAAAACAGACTGTCTTCCTTGCTGCCTAGGAGACTAAAAAGAAACAAAAAAACCTCTGGCTAATGAAGTTTTCTTCATTTCATAAAATCAACATCACAATCGTACCTCCACGTAAAGAGATACTGGAAGATAGGCTCGAACTCATGATTTTAAGGGCACAGAACTGCCTGTACCCAGCCAGAAATGAGCCTTTGAAGAATGCACGCACGCTGAGTCATCACTCTTCCTCCTGTCCCAGCCACCCACCACCTCAGACCACAGAAAGTCAACCCCCCTCCAGTAGTATTTCTTAAGACAAATTATTCACTTTTTCCACTCATTGCCCTGTACCTATGAACCATGAGCATAGCAAAGGTTCATAAGGCAGCAATGCTTCAACAGTTGTCCGTCCTCCTTACCCTTAGAGCTCCTCAACCTGCTAGCTAATTTCAACTCAATCTTGAGAGATGGTAGAGGTCTCAAGGTTATGACGTTCTTGCATGTTGCGTGGAAAAACTGGAGGCTGGATGGAAGAGAGAGATGCAAATTAACAATTTGCAAAAGGCAGTGGCTCACCCACTCCCAGAGGCAGGCAGGCAGCCCTTGCATTACCAGCCGGGGACCCACCGACACTTCCCACTCCCAGCCCACCATGGCAAGTCCTGTGGGTGAAGACAAGGATGACCGGGGGAATATTTATCACACGTCTGTAGAAAAACATGAGCCACCTAACTACTGATGGCTTGTCCTATGTAACCTATGATCACATAGGCTACCTGAATATAAACATCAAGAAAGGTTGTTACGGAACCTTTAACTCTACATTACTTTTGCACATACCTCAAATTTACACCGAACAGAGTTCCCACAAGGCAACATTCACATTTCCTGGTGTTCCAGAGCAATTCAGCCCCAAACAAAGCAGGTATTTCACAGAAAGTGTGATAACCAACAACCTCTCCCATATTAATTTAAATAAGGAAAATCCCACTTCCTCACATTCAAAAGAGGGAGCCCAAAACACCTGTAGTCTTAACAAAACATTCTGCAAAACCGAGTAGACAGAGGAGGGAAGGGGGTTGCTATGGCTATAAAATGGCTCAAGCTTTCACAGCATGTTGCAGGCCTAAAGGTACAAAATCAAGATACATTACCTGTAAAGCTGGTTTCAGCAATAACATTTGTATTTTCCATTCTATCAGAGGGGAGCTCAGCAGGGCAGACGTGATCGGTATCACAACACCAAGCTACAGCACCAGACTTGCTGCTTTTCTCTCCACAACTCCTTACGTACCTGTTCAGCAATGACGTTTGTATTTTCCACGCTGTTTAATTCTATCAGAGGGGAGCTCAGCAGGGCAGACGTGATCGGTATCACAACACCAAGCTACAGCACCAGACTTGCTGCTTTTCTCTCCACAACTCCTTACGTACCTGAATCTCGCATCCTGCATCAATGCCACCATTCCTATGGTGACACCTCCCTCTGACTCTCAATTTGCATTTTAATCATCCCTAAGAGCTCACCTATATTTTGCTATCACCACCTCAATTTTACATGTATTAGCCTGTGTTTTCTCTAAGAGTGCCTGAGATGTCAACAAAAATAAAGTGCAAATTAAGGGTTTGGTTGCTTTGTTTCTAGACTTAATGTTTGACTATTAAGAGCGACCCAGGGTGGGCAGATCCTCTGTAATAAGGATAAACAACCTTTCTGCTGCAGCTCTGCAGGGCAGGAAGGACAGAGCCCCATGGCAAGACAAGAAAGGCAAGACAAGATTCAAGGAATCTGTTGGGAGCACTGCTCTCGATCTCCAATGCTCCTGCAACTCCCTCAGCTAGCCTGGAGGTGCTCACAAACAGACTTCCTTGGCTGAGCATTCAGGAACATCAGGACAATTTCACGATCATCTTAAGGAGATACAGAGTGCAGGTCACAGCAAAACGGCTTGTCCCAGCTTCAGCACTACAACCAGCTGACCCACCAGAGCAGGAAACTCATTGAACTGAAAACCAGCCGAGAGAGAGAAGAAAAACAATGAAAGGATAGAATAGGGAGAGGAAAGGCAGGAGATATTTCAAGTGGATTCACTCTGTATTCTGAACACAAAAGAACAGGCAGAAAAAAAACCCAACCAGGGAAGGAGTGTCTTGGCTTAAATTAATCTTGAAGAAGTCACCTACGGCAATCTGGATATCTTGAACCAAATCAGAAGTCATTCATCTATTTCCTCTCTCTTTCTTTGCAAGGAAAAATAGTCAAAACCCACTAAAAACAATAGCCAGATGACAAGTTTGGACATTTCAAAGTCCTTAAAAAAAAAAAAAAACAAATGAAAAAGAATTTGATATAAAACACAAATGGTGCTGAAATCTCTGAAGTGAAACGGAAGCTGCCTGCCACTTCTCTGATAGCTGTTTCTTTATCATTATCAGCTGGGTTGTTTTGACAGCTTCGCTTCTAAGCTGACTGTAAATCTGTGAATATTTCACAGATGATTGAACTGGAACAATTATCAACAATATCAATCGGGTTGAAGTGTGAAGATTTAGCCAGTAGCCAATAACATACCTGTATATGATTCAAAGTGCTGAAAATCTCTATTTACTTTGCACTGTGTAATTCATTAGGATTTTATAAAGTAATCGTTAACTACCTGACTAAATTAACAACTCGCTTCATGAGTTCAACCCTTCAAGGTACAGCTGCATTTATACAATAACAAAGCAGCTCAAATCTAGGAAAGAACAAGAGCTTTCTGAAAATTAAACCAACAACAGCAAAAATTTTTATAGGGCTGCAGGATTCCTAGGTCTGCATGGGGTGCTGCTTCTTTACACCAGACCGTTAGCTTTAGTCCACATTGCTGTTTAGCCCCTGTCGCGGAAAGAAAGTGATGCTCCTGTCTCACTATAGCCAATACTCGAGAAGAAGCTGACCGAATGTCACCGAGAAAGGAGAAGGGGGTGCCCCGAGACAGCCCTTTGCAGCTCCTCACTTCACAGCCTCTGAAGGATGCCTCCGTTTCAACAGCCTGACCCTACGGGATAACCACAGTTCGCATCCTAAATATGAAACAGAACCAAAGTTGGTATCTTCATCCCTCCCAGTGTTTTTTATTTTCAATTGCTGGGTGCTCAGGCACAGATAGTAAAGAGCACCTCAACCAGAACGTAACCACTGCCAGTATTCACTGCTCAACAAAGCAGCGCACCTGCTAAAAGGTTTGGTGTTTTTAAAAATTACTTTGGAAAAGAGGGAAAGGTTGGAGGCAGGAAACGTGTTGTTATCTTTTTGGGTACTTAGAGCTAATTTGATCATAAGTCTCTTCTTCCAGCATAATTGAGCATCTCTCTCTGATCCTCAGACAACTGCTGCAGGTAGGGAAGTACAATTACTTCTTTATCCAGATTGAAAAAACAACACAGTTTAAGTGATTTGCCAAAGGTAACACACAAAGTTCATGGTGGAGCTATGAACAAAACCTCTGTATCCAAGTATCATCTCTGCATCACATATGAAAATGCTGTGTGCTTCCCTGTTCTAGGACTTGGCAGAAAAAATCCTACCAAGATAAACATTACATTTTAAACTATCCACCTATGACTTTTTAATTTTAAATCTATAATGTCTAAACCCTACTTTTTTAATAAGTGCATGTTTTTGCTGATTTAACTATTTTTTGATCAAAGGACCTAGGGGTTTTTTGGGGTGCTGTCCCATCTGCTGCCTGTATTTTCAGGGCATAGCAGACCAGGTGTCAAGAAGAAAGAACCACATGGAAACCAAGAACTCATCTCAGACCCTACAATGGCCATCATGGTCCAGACAAGAATCCAGCTAGCTCAACATCCCCCCACTCAACTGTGGGTGGGCAGATCCCTTAGGGATGCCCAGAGAGGAATGAGAACAGGGCAAGAATGTTTTCATTCCCTTCCACAGCACATCTTACATGTCTCCTCTTCCAAAGAGCAAAATGGAAGTGCATTTAATGTGTAGGGCAGCTTGCCATCCTTGTCACACTATGATTCTGCTTTATCTCACAACTATCACTGCAAAGATCACATGTATTAAAGACACTCAGCAACTTGGTGTTAGGAGAGTCAATTTTTGCTGGCAAAGGAGGAGGAGTTGTTCCCACTTAGCTTCAGCCTGACCATCAGATGGAGAGGCAGGGCTGAGAAAGTCTCTGTGCCTGTTCACTCGGTTCCTGCTCCGGTTTAGGCCAACGCAGCCCATCCTAAGGCTCGATATACGCGGAGAGCAGTGCTGTTAGGTCAAAGCGAGAGCAATGCATTGGTAGGACACAATGGGCAGGAAGGGCTAAGAAGTCATTAGTCAGTCATTATCACCTGCAGCTTGCTCTCTCCTGCAGCCATCATCCTTGCATTCGATTGCCTGGCATCTTTTTCAGAATCCACTGACCTATGGAAATGGTTAACTTCCTTAACTTACCCAAAAAGCTTCTGAAGCAGATCCAGCAGCATTCAGAGTGCTGAGGCTTTCGTGCTCCCCCGTGTGACACAGGGACGGATGCCCGCAGCGTGCGGGAGGAGGAAGGATGAGCACTCTCACCCTCAGCCAGGTAACTGCTTTGCTCACAGGTGCACAAGTTATGAATCAGAGAACCTGGGAGTCAGAACCCTCATGAATTAAGTGATGAATTAGTGAATTCACACCTTAGACTAGTCTGTACAAAGGGGATTGGTCTCTTGACATGTTCGTTTGTTTTCTTTCCTAATGAGCTCATTAAATAAAGTTTAATTTACAGATTATGTTGACTTGTAAATTTGAGAGATCCAAAAGGACTGTGACACTCTCCTCCCCTCAACCTGGTGTTCCAAGGATGAGGAGAGAGTGAGGAGTTTCCCAGGTTTATAAATAGGCATTTGTCTGTAGGTCCCAAGACAGCATGGTTAACTCTTGTTGCGTTGTGTGTCCTTCACACTGGATTCAAACAACGCTGACAGCTAACATGACTTATGTCACAGGATGAAGCCGGCTCAGTATGTACCTCCAATCACCCTAAAAGGACAGGATTTTTCTTACTGCATATTTATCAGATTTCTGTCTAGCGTAGCTCTGTGTACGTCAAGTAACGAACTCCTGTCCTCTCCCAAAGGAGGGTATTTAATAGCTCAGACCGTTTCACTCTCAGGAAGTCACACGGGATACTCCAAGTTTCCATTTCAGCCTTATCTCTAACAATACAGACAGTTCTTTTCGTTCTTCTGTGCTTCCACCTCTCATGCTTGTTAGATTTATGAAGCCCTGTAGTCACTGCTTAGGCAAGTTACACATATTTGATTCTTCATTTTTTTCCTCATAAATCAATCTCTACAGCTTCTACCCATTTACACTGCTTTCGAGTTCCCTTCAATGACCAATATCTTTATGGTAATAGCAACACTGAAGCCTAATATAGTATTTCAGGTACTGTCATACCAGCACTCTTATTCTCGTGTCCCCTGAATCAATTCCTCTCACACAGGCAACACAAAATTACACTGGTCTTTCCTACCACCCTAGCATATTCACATGGTTTCCTCATCATTAAAACCTTTTTCCAGGAGGGAAAACGTTTGGTGCATTTCCTCCTAGGGAGACAGGGAGGAGCATGACAACGGTATTACATTTGTTTTTTTCCTTCTGTCCAGCAATTTTTTGTCTAGCAGTTACATAGTGCCTAGTAAAATGGAATATCAAGTGACTTCAAGTTTATTACAACAAAAATTACAAAATAAGTACTACGTCGATCCCCCTAAAGCCTGTCACTTGTACCTCGCTCTTCAGCTGCCTTTCAGGTTCTCTCTCAACATCGATGCCATTGGATTTCACTGGGACTTGAGGAATTTAGAGTTATTCATCTCTATTATTAAATGGCTCTATTTTTTCAGCATCAGTGAAACAGCAAGGCCTGGGGAAAAAAAAAAAAATACACCAGCCACTTCAGAACTTCATCTTGTATTCTGCATGTGCAAAACATAAGGGGGATGTAAGCACGGTCTCTCTATTCAGTAGCAGCAGCTGCAGGGTGATGTTGGCAGCTGTGTTAAGACCCAGCAGGCATTGCCGTGCTGCCCCTGCTCTGCCCCTCCCATGGGACACGGATTCTAGGTCTCTGCAGGAGCATTAAGGACTTGAGTCCAGAGAGAGAAACCAGGGTGAGGATGAAGGGGACTGTGAGGGAGGATGACACCAAATGAAGCCAGTATAGTCACGACCATGCCTGCAGAAGTGATTTACGGTAAGGAGAGAGGCCTTGTGTAATTGCTGCGCCCGCTGATAGGACACAAACACAAATTACCATCAGGGACTGCTGGCTTGAAAACTCCTTCCTTTACAAACAGCAGGCTAGAGAGAGTTAAGATTCGCTGCTCAACTTGCAGCTGACAAACAGCAAAATCTGACCCCATCAAACCACTAAATTCCATCCACTTTAACAGCCCCCTATTACAGCCAGCACCTGCCCAGATACTCGCAGAAGCGAACTGAGAGGCAGAAATCTCCCTTGCGCCGTGCTACACCAACTTCACAGCTCAAGCAGAAACTTTGTTTTCCAGTGACTCTCAACAAATACTCAATATATTCTAGTTTCTTTTTTTTAAAGGAACCGGACATTAATTGTCCTTGCTCAAGAACCAGAACTCTTTACAGCCGTTTCCCAGGAGAACTATGATCTATGCATGGTTTATTACCTTTTACACCAATATTTGAAGAAAAATAAGACTCTAAGAGCAGTCTGTTTCTGGTCAATATTTAACTACTAGAATCATGCCAACATACTTCTCAGCGTGATTCTCCTTAACTTTACTTCAGCACCATGCTTTCATCTTCCCCTATGCTCTGAAGCTGATAGCATATTATATTTAGCAACGTAAGCGTACTCTTCCAGGACGTGAACGGATCCTACTAATAGGTTACAACAGCATTTAATCTAAGATGAACTTCAGTCACTCCTCTTATCTGCTCAGATAAGGAATCACCTGAATGTTCAGTCCACACTTGTTGCTTTATGAGCTTCAACTTCACAGATTAGAAAAACTTGCTCTTTTCTCAACGATTAGCAGAGGCGGAGAACGATTCTTAGCCTCTAAAATTATTTGGAGGAGACAGAGGGGCGGCATTTCACAGCTATGAATCAAATGTTTTCCAGCTGGGTATAGACCAGGGAGGGGAAGGACAGACATGGAAAAAGTCATCAGCCAATTCCAGGCCCCAGCAGCTACAGAGAAAGGTCCGTAGTAATTGTTGAGCAGCCCCAATTTACTGCACCCTTCTGAGGATGCAAGAGGAGTCCTGGGCACTGTCTGTTCCAGACACAGGGCGAGCACCCACAGCCCCACCCAGCAAGGAGCACAGCACCTCAGCATCTCCTTCCCCGGGCAGTATGAAGGAGGGAGCGGTTGGATTTACAACTATCACTTCTCTCTCTTCTCTTCCACTTCCCTTATGTCTTGAGCCTGTTAAAATTATACTTACGGTATCCAGCATGTTCGGATTTCCCTAGGAAAAAGAGCCAACTGAATCCTCTAAAGCTCTGCTCCTCCTGTCAGCACTCAAAGCTGAAAGGGGATCAGGCAGAAAAGAACAGGCACTACCTAAAAATCCCAAGAGCTGGAGTTACATGGTCCCAATCTGTAAATGTAACTGCTAAGAAAATCAAGTACATTCATATTGATTAAAATGTTACAAAGGCATCAAATCCAAAGGGCCAATCTGAAGTGCAGTTCTAGACACATGCGTGGGTCTAAGCAGCACTGCAATTTCTTTTTATGTCTTTCAGATGCCACTGCAAAGATAGGACAAAGCAGCTTTCATTCACATCTCTGATTTGCAGCAAAAGCCTCTAGTTAGACCGTTTTCAGCAGAAGAAATGTTTTTTTAATGAGAATTTAGAACATCACTCATTTCTGTATCCCCAGCTCAACTGTCACCAGCACCATTAGAAGAGGAATGCCAGGGCCGCACTCCCAAATACACCTTCAGATCCACAGCAAGCAGCAGATCTCATTATTACACCAGCTGTTTCACTTCTGTATTCCACTAAGAACGCAGGACTCACCCTGCAGGCATTTTATTAGTATGGGTTAAATTTACTTCAGCATTAGTAGCAACAAACCAGAAGATTAAGTTGCTTTGGCAGCGGGTGAGAAAAACCAGCTTCCAGTTTGACCTCTGTCCTTCCTACAAAGGAGAGATCAGCATCCCATGGTGCTGGTCCAAAAAGATGTGCTATGAAGACCATGCTGGCAGGCTGGCACAGGGTGGGCTTCCCAGTGTGCTGAGAGTCATCGGCCCCCAGCTCCCGACACCCACAGAGCTCCACAATGAACAGAAACTGGGAGTCGCTGCCTCACTTAGAGGCAAGATATCACCAATTAACTGGCTGGCAGCATCTCGCTTCTTTGAGAGACAGCACCTCTGGCTTCCACTGAGTACCCATCAGCATGCTTAACCTCTGCTTCAGCAAAGAAAAAGACAATTTGACACGTTATTCTTGACAAGCCGCTCACCTTGATTCACAGCATCACTGGATAGAAGTGGTTAGTGTCCAGCTGGCTCAACACCAGATTTAGCTCTTGCCTCACTGTAATTAAGATCTTAAAGATGGAGTTAGGTATTTCTAAAATGTTTTCACATTAGTTTTGCTAAGGCATAGTCAACATTAGAAAGAGCTTATTGATAGAGCTATCATCAGGAAACTTCTCGACAAAGGCACAGGATACATCCATGGAAGTCCTTTAGTTACTACTACTGGCTCTGAAGTGTCTAATAAAAAAAAAATCCACTCAACTTTTCTTCCTCATTAATTATCAAAGCTAGCAGTCGCAATATAGAAAATGATCAATAGCAAAATCTAGTGGCAATTGCACAGGTCTTGAGACCTCCCTATACATCATATTTATCAGAGCATCACTTCTTGTATTCTTTCATATTTCTTATTATTTTAAATACCCTAACCTAAATTAAATGCATAAACGTATGATAGTATGCTATTCTATGTATTTCAAGCTTAGAACTTTTAAAGTAAGCAGAAAATAGCTGACTCGTAACTGCGGTAACTCAAAAACTGCGGTTATAAACATTATGTCTCCTGTTTGTCAAAGTGTCCACAAAAAAAGATCTGTAGTACAGTTCTACCAACAAAGCCTCTAGAAATATCTCATATATGCAAAACAGGTAAATAACTACACTGGTTCTTTTTCCTTCAAAGATCTTAAACTGGGATTAACACCAGTTCCTTGGCTTTCAGCAACTCTGGCACTTTGGCTGGGAAAATCCCTGCTTGTCACAGGTTTCAAAAGGCAGAATTCCTACTGCAGATGGAGCTACACCAGCAGAAGTAGTGCTTTGACTGGTACCTCTTTCTAATTTGAACAGAGTTGGTAAATTCTACCAGCAAAACAACGTCTGCTCAAGCTACTTTGTGTTAAATCATGCTAGTACAGACTGACTCTTTCGTTATGTACGAGAGGCTGAACACTAAAATGCAAAGTATTTTTAGTTTTTCAATGAGATCAGAAAATACTTTGACAGAAAATACCTCAAACACTATCAAGAAAATAATCAGACTTCCTTTGTTTGGAAAATCAATTTGATGCTGAAACCCATTGCCTTCTGAAACAATACCATTCACATTCAGTCAAGTCAATCTCTAACTTAGGACAATACTGCTGACCAAGTTAAAAAAAAATAATAATTAAAAAAGTCTAATCTCAGACAGCAAAACAAATCCATCACCTACTCAGAGACATGCACACGCTTCAAATCCTTGTGCTATTTTTTTTCAGATCTTCTATAATTGCTTGTCTACAGGATAAGAATCTCAGTTTTTAGAAAAGAATGTCTTATCCTCTTACCTATGAAAGAACTTGAAAAAAACCACTATTCAAATCCATCTCAAAGGCTCAAATCCCAAAGGAAGGCAAGTACACAGAACCATAATATTTTGTTTAGAAAATAAGTGCTTAACATTTTTGAGAAGTTATGACACACACACAAAAAAATACACATGCAATATTCAAGGGCTGCTTGCTGTCAAGCGACTGAAGCAGACACAGAGGACATTCATTGCTACAAATACAGAGGGAAAAAGTCTTCTGTACCCTATAACCTACTTTCGTTAAGGAATTTTTTTCTTTGTGAATTTGACACTCAGACAAAAAAAGCTGCATCCTGAAGCAGGAGCCTGAAACAAGCTCTGGCACCAGTGCTGTCTTCCTGACCTGGCGAGAAGGTGCCCGCTAGATGCACACCGCGCCATACCGAAGGGCTTTCTGGTCCAGGTGCACCAACACACTGAGCAGCTATGCGCTGCTTCCAGGATCCCAGCTCATCTCTCCATATGGACAGTCTTTGCGGGATATAGCAGCCCACTCAGAACGAGCCACAGTGAAAAGCATAATCGTGCCCACAGAGCCCAATCTGCATCCAAGACCATCTGCAATATGAAATGCCAATACCCAGGACTATCAGCTCACCATCCTCCTTACCGAAACGGAGAAAACAGGATCAGCCACGCTCTCAGACTGTCTGTTGCTTTGCTATGAGGGAGAAAGGCAGTGGGAGTTGAGCCGAGCTCCCCACAAATACACAGTAAAAAGATTCTTGTAAATCTTTCTGTTATAAAACTTGCACCTTCTTGAGAAAACTGCAGTTTGGAGAAGCTGCAGTAGCTTACAACAAACACCTTTAGGACTCAATGAGAGTTTTCCTGGAGTGCAAAATGCTGTCTAAATTTTTTCAGTGATGGCTTATTAAAAGTGTAGCAAATTAGAAAAAATACCCAATTAACAACAAGTGAGCAATAGAGACCCACAACCATGTTTGCAACGTCATTCTGGAAGAAAGTACAAGGGAAAATACAGTTACAATCTCTTTGACACCATCATATTTTGCTGCAATATGGTTTTTCAGTGTGCCAGTTCCAAGAGCGAGGATTTGATACGGACTAATACATGGACCGAAAAAACTCTTTCCTCACTTGTTGTGTGGCTACACAGCGTATAAAGAGACTGATCAGCCTCTGTAGGTGGTTTCCCCCATATCTACATGTACTTTCACTCTCAAAATTAGATGATTGAAGTTCAGTTAAAAACCTATCATCTGCCCTATTTACCTGTTGCAGCTGAAGTCTCTGAACCATTAATTAAGACTACCAAACAATAACATAAATGAAAAGGGACAGCCTGCACTGATGAAGGGATATTGAGAACCACAGAGCGCATATCACAGCAGGCAGAGCATGCTGCAACAAACCAGCAACGACACAGACAAACTGCGCACTAAATATTGATAGTTTGGGTTAAACACAAGAGTCCATCGATTCTGTGCGTTCACCATTGTCTTTGAATAAATGTTGTTGTTCAACATTTCCCTCCCTCTGAATATATGCTGTTACAATTCAACCCTATTTTCCTGAACTCAGACATTGCATTTTTCTGCTTTCATCAATGGGAGAGACAGGGACAGAGCACGAAAGCAGGGAACAAAACAAGTTCCTCCAACTACAGCTTCCCCCTGGAGCGGATCCCCCGAGAACACCGAAAACCACCCCACGACCCGATACTGGCCGAGGAAGCAGCGCGACCCTTGCCGCTCTGCAAGGCTTCGGGCTGTGCCGAAGGGTGATGCCCCGAGTGAAAGAGCAGTGAGGGACCCGGGGCCGGAGCCAGAGACGGACCTGGGGCCAGCTGTGTTGGGCTGGGCTCGGGGTGGTCTCAGCAACACAGAGAGAAAAACTGGGGGTTTAGTTTGCATTTTAAATGACACACACCAGTCAATTTCTAACAGCAGCAAGGGAGCCCCTCCGACACCAGCAATCACCCGATTTAAATATAACGTCTGACTTGCCACCCCAGTTTTGAGTTTGACTACAGATGAAATAAAAAAGCAGCAGAGAAGACAGTTCCCCCATCAGCTCCAGGCCTAGGAATAGCTGCTGGCTATGTTTTATGATGGCCACTCCCAGGACTTTGTATTGCCTGTGCATATGGAGTATTTCAAATCTGTGGCAAGGAAATACATTGCTTTTCTCTTGCACGCTGGCAGATAAGATTAGGCTGTGCCACGGGAGCATGCACTGCCCTGTGAACCAGCACATCGCTGCTGGCTTCTTCCAGTGGATCTCGCTGGTCTGATTGCTGCCATGAGGTGCTGTGTATTTTCCCTAAAGCTCAAGTCCTTGAGTCATGGGCTTACACAAGAGGCTGACTCACCATTGCAGAGCCTCATCCAAAAATCTAGAAACTACTAGGACCACCAGAAAGGCCAACAGCAGTATTTAAGGGTTTGAATTCTAAATGTGATATGACAGTCAAAACTTTTAGCAGCGTACGAATAATCCACATCAGCATTTTTGTTTAAGCCTCTTAACTTTTGATAGCATCTACCTTACTATGAAACTTTACACAGTTACTTCTTCCATTAGTTATGAATATTCTTAACCTGCACAAAAGCTGTTGTAATATGTCAAGAAAACTATTAACTGCCAACAGTTAATGCCAACCAAGACAACATGTGCTACAATTGTTAGCAGTAGAGCATGCAGTTATCAGATCTTACTTCTCAACAATGCAAAACTGTATTTATACTTGAATGCCAACGGGATGGCAGCTTTCATCTGCTGGCTCAGGGGAATCTCCAAAGACCGTTACATCCCTGTTCATGAGAAAAGTAACACAGCCATTGCAGAAGGAAAGGTAACCAACTCACAGTATGCGCAGCATTATGAAAGGCTGAAGAACGGCACCACTATGATGGTTTGCCCAGATTAAAGCCGTATCAGGGTCTGATCTATAGCCAAACATACTCACTTTACACTTCCACTGCCATGAAGAACAGCTTGGGGCTCGTAGTCTGAAAGGAGCACGCACGGTTTAACAGCTATAATTCAGTTTTAGGGCCTCTGAAAGGAGCACACATGGTTTAACAGCTATAATTCAGTTTTAGGGCCTGGGCTATTTGATGTCTCTTTAAATTACTCCAGCTCAGTCACATTTCCAGTGTGCTTACAGTCACAGGGCACTGCAAGACCAAACCTGAAACATCAACCTTCAAACTGCGACCTTCTAAGCATGCCTGATTTTATTACACCAGAAAGGCAACAAGCACCGAGTACACACCTTTGGCTTCTGACTAAAGCACACAGACTTAAATACGAACTATAGTTTCACATCCTGTAGCATGTCAACTTTATGGCTTCAGATAAATAACGTTATTTAAAATTACTACAATAAAGAATACTGGAGCTTGCCCTCACAACCAGCAGACTAAGACGAGAAAAAAGTGGTAGAAAACTCATGGCAGAAATTTCAGTTGCCTGCACGTTAAATTGGGACTAGCTCCAGCTCTGCAAAAAACAGTGTTACCTGCCTTACAAGAAACTGCTTTTGATTGAAAGCCATTGCAGCTAGCTGAGAAACCGTACCTATCAGAACTGACTGCAAGATAAAAGATACTGCTGCCGTGCCACTGCCTGGGAACACATTCTGGCAGGAATCTTGTCTCAAGATTCTTATTAGACTTCTCTTGGTTTAAATGAATTGCAACTCATCCTGCAGCAGGTCATCTCCCAAGTCAACCGAGAGCAAAACCCCCAGGAACCTCCCCATTCTCAACCTTCTTTTTGTCTCCTTGTGTTGCACCTTTGGCAAGGCTTACGCTTTGGGATATTACAGGCAACACGTTATGGCTTCAAAAACTTTTCCAAACCAACAAGCAAACTGCCAAAAGGTGTGCCGCAAACACAAGTAACGTGACGCCTGAATAGTTCAGGACTCATTTAAAAGCAGCCTTTGGGAAGGTGCTAGTAAGAATCCAATATATCACCAGCAGCAGGTAAGATTAAAAATGAACGTGTAAACTAGAAGCACCTAACCCAGAGAGAGCATAGGGCTGAATCATGGCATTTGGTTACTGAGCACAAAAGCTCCTCACAAAAGAGCTCCAAGAACTCGATTCAGCGTTCCCGTTTAAACGTAGTCCGGGGCCATCCCGCAGTCAAATCAAAACCGAGGAAGGCAGAAGAGACAGGCTCACCCTCTGCTCACCCTCTCGCCTCCGGCGGCAGGAGAAGACAGATTGCTCAAGATCACTAATTGCTGTGACTCCATTCCCTCCCTCCCCAAATTTAAGAGACTTACTGCCTTTAGCTAAAAATATTAGTGTGAGTAGTGCTCTGAAAAAACAGTATTATTTACAGAGCTGGGGAATTCACGAGCTCAGTGTAAACTAAAAACCATTGCTGTCTTTTAAGAAGCTGGGGAGTTGTTAACAACTGCCTGGTAGTTTTAGCTGAAATTTTAAAATTCTGAAAAGCTACGGGGGGGGGGGCAGGGTCAGTAAATTTAAGCTGATCTACTGGGAAGCCAAGATAAACTCCTAATACCATTTCACAGGTATCCGTTCTACTTAAAATACGTCAGATACACAAATCAGATCTACAACTATACAGAAGAGCTGTGTAAGATGACTGCCTTTAAGTTTCAACTATTTTATTTACATTAAGAGCACCAAGTATTTACCTGAGCTACTGATCAAGATCCTTGACTTCCAACACCCAGGTGATTCAGAATTGCTAGCCTTGGGCACAGCACTGAGGACAAGACCATTGACTTCAACTTCTCACATAGTATGTATTTTATTACAGATTTATTTCTTCCACTGGGCTTATATTTTTATAATAATTTTCATTTTACTGTTTGCAAACACTTCTTTTAGCTTCTTTCCTTGTTTAGGGCAAGGCAAAGACGGTATCTACAGAAAAGGAAGCCAAACTACTTTGTGGTTAGGCAGTGGATTTGCCATCTTCTCAAACACTTTTAGACAGTTTAATCCATCTTAATTTATTGCAATTAACTTAAAACTTGATTATTTGCTAACACACTTATTC
This sequence comes from Cariama cristata, assembly GCF_000690535.1. Taxonomy (NCBI): domain Eukaryota; kingdom Metazoa; phylum Chordata; class Aves; order Cariamiformes; family Cariamidae; genus Cariama; species Cariama cristata. Next base: position 31,413 of record NW_009609190.1, read on the forward strand.
CACCGCATACCCCGGGCTAGCCAAAATCTCTGCCCCAGCTCAACCATCACTTAGGCACCTGGCTCAGCCCGGCAATCAGCCCATCGTGGCACCAGCCCTCTCTCCGGCCCAACTGCAAACCCGCCTTTGGGCTAGGCTTGCTCCTTGGAGCAGGAGCCCTGTCCTGACCACGTCTCACACGAGGGACTCCAGCCTAGGGCTAGGAGCAGCTGAGGCCACAGAGCTCTCTCGGAGCGTAGGTGCTGCTGCGTCTCTCCTTACACTTCTATTTGGCACACACACGTAAAGGTGAGGGATACGGTTTATAAAGAAAGTCTCTCTTCCACAGATAGCACGATGGAGTACGTTCACAGCTGTGCTGTCGCAGGCAGAGAGAGGCTGGTTCAAAAAGCAAGTACAGACTATAAATAACGAAGAGTTTGCATGAGAAGGTACAGAGAAGGTCAGGTCAGGCCCTAGCAAAAAAGAAACCTCAAACAAAACCATAGGAACATTGTTCTGTGAACGGTATGGCATAAGCGCTTCAGGTAAAACAGGTGACTGCACTGTTCGCAGAGAGCACTCGTCTTTTCCCCATCACAGCACTCTGACCAAAGTGACGTCCTCGTGATATATCAAGTTTGATTTGCCAGGAAGAAGAGCAATGTAATTTTTCCTCCACTCTGGCAAACAAACAAGACATTTAAAGATGCCTTTGTGATCTCTAAATCAACTTCCTCATCTCTTACTATACTTTTAAGTACCAATGGGGAGATATTGGGAAGATGAAATCGCTGCCTACTTACAGATAAACAAAATGTTTCTTAAAAGAAGACAATTTATTTCTCTCCACCTGACTACAATGTGAAGACTGAAGTAATTTTGATCTAAAATGACCAGACAGTAAATGTGAAGATAATTGCTTCAAAATTGTTCATCTGAAGTAAAAAAAAGTAAATTATATCTTGCCTGTGTATAACATACTCAATTTTTCTGTCCTTTTGAAGATGTGCTGCTTGTGCTCATCATGATAAATGCAGCTTTCAAAAGGTACCAATTTCCCATTTTTACAGTAAACACATTTTTTCCATTTCAGTCTGTGGGAGTACTGAATGTTTCCTCACCAGTAAGGGGAGGCTGTGCTTGCCAGTCACCATCACACAAGGGCAAAGCTATTGACCCACGCACCGACTGCCGACAGTGCCGCACAGAGCCGTAGGTCCCTTACCCCAGCCGTTCTGCCTTCCACGAAGGAGAATTAGTTCATGGACTACAAAAGTTAGGATCTTCACTATGCAGGCAGCCAACCAATGTTCGTTTTTAACTACTATTCCCTTCTTCAGCTGTTGTGTCACAGTACATAGAGTCATACTAACAGGAGGGATTTATTTTACTAGCAATGGACCTGAGCTTCAGTCTAGATTCGCACTTTCCCAACACTTGGGGATGGCAGACCTTGGGTCAAGTATTCCCCATCAGCCATCTATCCTCACCCCCATCACACCACAGATTCCTCATATGCTGTATCAGTTACAAATGGGTGTACAGCAGTACTCTCATAGTACTTTTCCACATATCACAGGAATTAAAGAGCGGCCTGCCTGGTACACAAAGTACACAATGTACACAAAGTACATTGAGGACAGCATGCAAGAACACCTGCATTGGATGCAATTTTGAGATGATCTAGGACTCGTGCATCAGCTGCAGATGGAAAAAGTCACAGCAAATAAATTGCAGGCCTGAAAACTGTCCCCCTCCCAGCCTCCCTACACAAGTTCACAGAACAAATAGCTTAATTTAACTGTTCGTTGGGCTCCTCAGATGAGCATGGGATACCAGAAACGACACAGCAAGCAGTCATAAGAGCGGCTGAAGCAACCTTATAAAAAGCCACCTCTTCCCCACGCAAACCTAATCACCAAATTATTACCCAGTACCTTGAGAGGAAGATAGAGAGGACAAGGCAGCAACACAGAGAACCTGCTTCTCCCTTTCATCTTTCTGGAAAAAGAGCAAAAGAGAAGAGAAACCAACCCAGAGCAAGGGCTGGTGTTACACGCCCTTACAGACACTTAATTAACATCCCCAACGAGAAATTCACCTTTGCTACTGACTTGCAAGTATGCGGTCAGGGTGAAGATGATCCCAGAGAAAGCAAGCCTAGCTCAGGCCCAGCTATTCCATTTGTTTTCCTTCAGCTCATTTCCCCTCGAGAGGAAGGGGGGAAATCAATATCTTAATGTTTAACTAGATGTTGCGAACAGGTGTACTGTTTGCTTCCTCCCCGATGTCAAAAATCTTACTGTGTAAGAAGGACTTCAGAAGGTGAAGTCCTCACCACAAGAAAACAAAACCCCCCCAAAAAATTAAAAAACCCCACACCCATATTTCCCTTTCCTTCTTCTCCTACCCCTTCTGAAATTAAAATATTATAAACTCTAAAACAGGGTCTACATTTTTGCCCTGTAAGCTTTAAAATATGATTTTAAAACATAAAAATGTAAAAAAAAACCCACCACATCATCAGAAGAGACTGATATTAAAACATGCACTAGGTTGGCAAACAGCATTAAGTACAGAGCACTTCAGTGATTTGTGGTAAGTCTTCAGAGCACCCAAGACACTTGCAAAGCAACTTTCTCAGACATCCTCTAGAGGTTTAGTATTAGTCTTTTTACAGGTACACAAAAACTGAGAGTAAAGGCCTTGCCCAGAGTGCTAGAAGGAACAGTGCCAGACCTCAATGTTCCTCATCTCATGAGGAACAAAAACATTACTGACACCTACAGCGCTGTTTGTATGACCACAGCATCCATTCCAAACGAAATCACAGCATCACTTTCTGTCATCTACTTTATTAACCATGGAGCACCCAATACAGGTATCACTCAACGGTATGGCCACTCCTATCC
>NW_009609191.1:0-4315 GCF_000690535.1 Cariama cristata
AGTGTCACCACCCCCCCCATGCCACAGGGGTGCACAACACATTCCCTTCATTCCCAGTTGCCCCCAGTTGCCCCCAGCAGCCCCCCAGCCCGGTCAGCACCGCAGTGGCCCCTGCTCTCAGGGATGCATCAGTCCCCAGGGAGCCGGGGACAAACCAGACGTGTCACTTGTCACACCCTCCCCGCTCAGCACCCATCTGTGTCCCCCAGCCGGGACGGCACATTTTGGGGTGAAGGCGGGGGGCGACGGACACCTCTCTCCAAACCACGCCAGCCCCGAGGCGGGCACGGATGCGGCCCCGTTCCCAGCAGCCGTTGTCCCACGCCGAACACGGACCGATCCTGCCAAATCCTCTCCCCACGATGCCAAAAGCCGGTTAAAATAACGCCCGGTAAAGGACTTCAGCCGCTTGGGTGCACGGCACCGAGGGCAGGAGAGGGCTGGCACCGTGCTGGCTCTGCAGGGTACCCCATCCCTGGTCCCCAGAGAAGGGAAAAGCCCCCAAAATCCTGCTGGGAAGAGGACCCGGGACACGCAGCACCCAAGGGACAACCTGGGGACAGTCTCTGCCTAGGCTGGAGAGGAATATATATAATTTTTATTATTATTATTTTTTTCCAGCAGCTGAAGTAAAACATCTCCGTTCGAGGGGGGAGATGCGGCTGGGGCCAAGCAGAAGCAGGACATTTCCAGGATTTTGGGGGGTACCGACCTGAAAACGCAGAGCTTTGAAGCTGCACAAGCCTTTAAGAGCGATGCACCACGCTTCCCACGGCCTTTTAAACCCCCAAATTCTGTTTGCAATCACTTTGCAACCCCAAATAAGTAGGGTGGGGTTTGGGGTTGGGGTTTTTTTTTTGCAGCCAGCGTGTTGCAACAAAACCCTCCCCAATTCCCCAGCGTGTCACCATCCTGCTCCATCACCCCACAGCCCAAACCATGGCTGGGAGGGGGGCGAAAAAATCCCAACCGCAACCTCCTCGGGTGAGCTCTGGGATTAATTTGGTACGGTATGGGTGCTGTTTAACGAGGATTGTTAATGAACCCTGGACCTGCCACCCATCGTGGGACCGCGGCCCAAATTTTGCATGAGAGGAGCCGGAGGGAGCCGGGGGCTCCACAAAGGCACCTTGTTCTCTGCTAAGGGCTGGCGCTGGCCCAGGGCAGGGCGGCCGTCAGCTCCCGTGGGGGGGAAAGGGGCTTAGAGGAGCCCCCCTGGGCTGGAGGTGCTGCTGACTGCGTGGAGAGGATGCCCGGAGGGGCTGGATGCATGGAGGGGGTGCATGGAGGGGCTGGATGTATGCGGGAAGAGGATGTATGGAGGGGATGCATGGATGGGATGGATGGATGCACAGAAAGGATGCCTGGAGGGGATGCACACATGTATGGGAGGGAGGGATGCACGGAGGGGATGTGTGCATGGAGGGGATGTATGTGTGGAGGGGATGCATGGAGCAGGTGGATGCATGGAGGGGATGCATGGAGGAGATGTACACATGTATGGGAGGGAGGGATGCACGGAGGGGATGTGTGCATGGGATGTATGCATGCGTGGAGGCTGTGTGCATTCATGGAGGGGTGCATGGAGGGGATGTGTGCATGTAGGGAAGGGATGTATGGATGGGATGTATGGATGCATGGAGGGGATGCATGGAAGGACTGTATGTATGCATGGAGAGGATGTGTGCCTGCTTGGAGGGGGTGCATGGAGGGGCTGGATGCATGAATGAAGAGGATGCATGGAGGGGATGCATGGATGGGATGCATAGAGGGGATGTATGCATGCATGGAAAGGATGCATAGATGGGATGTACACATGTATGGAAGCGATGTATGCATGGAGGTGATACATGGAGGGGTTGTGTGCATGCATGGAAGGGATGTATGGCTGGGCTGTGTGCATGCATGGAGAGGGTGCTGGAGGGGAGGCATGGAGGGACTGTGTGCATCCATGGAGAGGATGGATCGAGGGGAGGTGTGCATGCATGGAGGGGGTGCATTCCCATTGCAGCAGGTTTGGGAACAAGCAGGAATTGCCCAGGGGGGCTCTGGGTGAGGACGGGTCCCCTCCAGCACCCCCAGCTCAAACCCCGTTTTGGTACCAGAGGGAGGAAAACCTGGCAAGGGTCTGTCACCGCCTCCCAGAGCTGGGGGGGTCCTGCCTCGCAGCCGTGCCGGGGCAGGGCCAGGGGGTGCAGGCAGGGGCGCAGGGATGGTTTTGGGGGTGGCACAGCACAGCACCCATCCTGCATGGAAGGAGGGAAGAAAGGAGGGACAAAGGGAAGCAGGAGGAAGGAAAGACAGACGGACGGATGGACAGCACTGCTCCATGCAGCTACAGGGATGGAGCCGGGGACGACCCATCAGGACCAAGCTCCATCCCATTCCTGGGGTGCAAATCCCATCCCTGATCCCTCCCCAAGCATCTCCTTCCACCCTGTGCGAGAGCTGAGGTATCGGGGGGCAGCAAATGCTCAGCACCCTGCAGAATAAGCCCGCAGTCCCCCAGCCCTTCCCCTGCCCTGTCTCCCCGCTGCCGTTGGCCCCCAAGCGCCTTGCAGGAGCAATCGAGTTAAAATGAAGTAATCACTCTTCAAATATAGCCATTTGCAGGAAAAATATGGGTCTTGCCGTGATTGCAAATGGTCTCAACTGAAACCGTCCCTCCCATTCGAAGGATAAATATTTTCAGCTCCCGGGTGTTCGGTGACAGCAGCCTCAAACGCAGCTCTCGGGGCCCCACCACATCTCTTGGGTTCGCCCAGGTTGGGGGTAAAAAGCTGGGGTTTGGGGTTTTTGAACCGTTTAGGAGTCAACAGTGCTTTGGGGAGGAGTTTTTTGCTCTCGATTATCTCTGTAAGAAGGCAGATTGAGGGAGAGGGGCTGCCCCGAGCCCTGACCCCAGCACCCCCCGGGATGGAGCTGCAGCGCCCACCAGCCTCACCCAAACCAGCTGGACAAGCACCTCCACACTGACCAGGCATTTCCACACCAAAACCCTTTAATTTTCAATTTATCTTTAGAACACCACGTTTTGCTGCCAGCACAATAGTTCCCCGTTTCTCCCCATTAAACCCACGGGATGCTGGCACCTGCCCGGGCATCGCTCCCAGCGGCGCCTTCCCTGCAGCGAGCGGCTCTTGCAGACCTGTGGGCACACAACCCCCAGCAGCCTCCCCTGAAATTTAAGCAATTTCACCCCCTAAATTTTTACCTTCTGCTTTTTTTCCCCCTTTTCCCTTTACACCGATCTCTCTCCCTCTTCCCCCCACATCCCTCTCCTTCTACACCTACACCTATTACACCCCCATCCAGTTCTTTATCTCTAATAAGTCTCTGCTATTTTCTCAAATCACCTGCCTTTTACTAATGCCAAAAATCCTTTTTCTTTCTCAACAGACAAAATAGATTATCTCATCCCGCCGCTCTCCTCCCCGTCCGTCCAGCGCCGAGCGGTCAGACGCCCGACGCGGTGCCACGGCCAGATGTAATGGGGCTATTAGATGAGTTATCACAGCCTGAAAGGATGAAATAACTTCTGTGTCTTTGTCCAAATAAACCTTCCTATTCCTGTTCAATGCGACGACTGAACAAGAGTTCCCGCAGGAAATAGCCAGGAGAATGTTAGAAGATGTCAGAAATTGTTAGAAGATGTTCTTGAAGACCCGATCCCCTTCCCAACCTGCCTCCTGGTTGGGCTTCCCAGTTTCTCTGCGGGGAATTGGGAAGCCCAAGGACCAGTGCCCAACACCCAGAGCTAAATCCTCGCCCGGGCACTGCTCCGACAGCATTTTTTCGAGCGCTCGGTGGCACAGCCTCACAGATACCCGACATGTGACTGAGTTGGAGGACCACGTGCATCCAGAAAACCTATTTTGTTCCACCCCAGGCACCGATTGCAAGGAGAAACGTTGCTCTCCATCTCAGAAGGAGCTTTCTCAAGCTACCCCTGCGTTTCCCGTGAGCTGCACACAATCTCCCCAAAATTTGCAGGCAAAACCGCCGGCACGGCCCATGGCAGCATCCCAGCCCGCATGGGAGATGCTCTGGAGCCGGCGAGGCAACCGGTAGCCGCTGGGCGGGCCCCGCCGGGCAGCACTGCCCAGGCCAGCTCAGACTGATCTCCCCATGCCCACAAATTCTCCCAGTGGGATTTTAAAGGGATTTTGTGATGCAAAAACCCCAGGTCCTCCCTCCTGGGCTGGCAAGGAATGGTCCAAGGCAGCAGCTTCGCTTCCAAATGTAAAATCCCAGCGCTGTTATCAGGGCCACGTTGGTTCCCTGCCTGCCGCCCCTCTAACACCGCCCGTTCCTC
>NW_009609191.1:4387-9853 GCF_000690535.1 Cariama cristata
CCCGGGGCTGCAGCTGCTCCCCAGCCGCTTCGCTGCCGCCCGGGCAGGCTGAGCCCGAAATGTCTCCTCCGTGTCACCCTTTTTTGGGGGCTTATTTATCTCACTTTGGGTCATTTTTGTCTCTTTTTTTTAAACTCCTGGAAAGACCTCTGTGATGGTGGGGGTGAAGCGAGGGAATAGCTCTGCACTTCCCTGTGGTCCTAAACGCGGCATCTGCCAGCATTGTAGTGCAAAACCATTAAAAATCCCGTTATGGGGGACACGAGGGTCAGAGTCAGTCCCTTCCCCTCTTCCAGAGCATCATATTTGCTCCTGGGATTTTTACAAAATGCTTTTAACCCCAAAATCTTCCAGAATACCACGCACCACCCGTCTGTCCGTCCACTCAGCGCTTAACCCAGACCTGCCGCCACCCCAGCCGCGTGGATTTGCCCATCCCTAAACCTCGCAATAAAATTACTTTGATAAAAAAAAAAAAAAAAGAATAAAGGCATTAAAACCAAGTAGTCCTACACCAAAACTCTCTGTGCCATCTCCTCTGGTATTGCCCCGAGGTTTTTTTTGGTGTGGGGGGGTATGTAAAACAGCCGGGGCATTTTGGGTCTCTGATCACATCCAAAAACACAAAAGCCATTTATTTTCCAAGCTGGGGTTTGGATATTGCTCCAATTTCTTATAATCATCTCTTGGTGCTGCCAAGGTGGAGCCTGAGCGCTGAGGTGGGTGTGCAACCAGTCTTCCTTTAAAATCCAGCTGAAAGGACAGGAGGGAACAATAATGTATCCAGCATTTATTTATTATTACTTTTAATTTGTTTTTACAGCTTGTTTGCTTTCATTTTATTCGATTTTACGTACGAAGAGAGGGTCAGCTCTCCTCCCTCTTGTTTGTCCTCCTCTGAGCATCGGCAGCTCCGGTTTGGGGCTTTTCCAAACCCCGTCAGAGAAAAGATGCGCTCGGCAGTTTCCAACAAAAAGAGCTCGTCGGGTGTTTGAGCCAAAGAGGAACGCACAAAACCAACCGGCTTTTGAACCGGCAAAACCCAGAGACCCAGCAATTCTTTTTCCCAAATAAGACAGTTCACGCTCACAGTTTCCCGCGATGTTGGAAACGTTTCGGGTCTGCAGCCGACAGGAGCAGAATGGGAACGCACTGGGACCTAGAGCCGGGGGAGGAGAAAAAAAGAAAAGCTAAAATACAGTTAAACAAGGAGAAGAGATGCTGATTTGATGCCTTTCTTCACTTGGGCATCTCTTCAAGAAATTTCAGGACATCTCCCCTGCCAAGGCACCCAGGGGTGACGCATTTGGGTGCCGTCACAGTGATGCGGGTCCCAAAAGCAGCATCTCACCCCTCCCCGGCCACGATCCCCCTCCACCCCGCCGGATGATGCCCCGCAGGCATCGCACCCCCAAACACCGATCCCAGGGGCCCGGCTCCTGCAGTACCCCAAGCAGGAAAGATGCCCAAACCACGATAATTTTTGCCTTAATCACCATTAGAAGTCCAGGGATGGAGCAATTCCACTGCACAACCCAAATCTGAGCGGCATGGGGAAAAAAAAAGTGATGGGAAAAGCAACAGCAAGGATGAAGCACGGATGGCATCCCGGGTTACGCTGCCCACGGGCAGAGCTGGCGGGCAGCAGCGCAGCTGGATCCTCTCAGCATCTCCCTCTCCCTCCTTATTTACGGCTGGAGACGAAGCCTCCTTGTTCATCGCGTTGGCAGAGGATCAGAACTCATCAATTCTCCATTAGCGGCCGAACATTGTGTTTCTTTCTATGGGTTTTTGTTGTGTGGTTTTTTTTAATTATCTGATAATGAAATAATTTAAAGAGGGATTAAAACTCAGAGGGGCAAGAAGCAGCCATGGGTGTGCTTAAAAAAAAGAAAACTTCCTTGGGCATCCAGTCTACACCTGCCCTTGCTGCCACGTCGAGCAACGGGCACAAGATTTTAGGTGAAGGATTCCATAGAATTTATGGGATTGTCCAGCACCGCCAAAGGTGATAAATGAGGGATTCAGGGATAAGCCGAGGATTATGTAAAGTGGGTCTTTAAGCACAACGTATTCTTCACTGGCAGATTCAGGCACGTCTAACGCAAAGGCGATGGAGGCAGAGCGATGGGACTCTGCCAGTGCTGCTGAGTTTGGGGTGAATGGGGCTCGAAATGGGAAAATTTGGGGAGCTGTTCCTAAGTCTTATAAAAACCAGGCGGTGGGGATGGGCCCAGCCCCAGGACCCTACGAGGGACACGAGAGGAGGACGGGACAGCGGCTGCAGCGACCAGGGGAAAAGAGGGAGAAGTGGCTGGTGGAGATGGGAGCTCTGCGCTCGGTGGGACGGTGCAGCCCAGCGACCGCCTTGCTGAGCATCCCTTTCTCTGCCTGAAAAAGAGAATTATTTTGCAAATTGTTTTACAAGCCTCGGCCTGTTGGTGCATCCCAGCCCTGGGATCCTGACCCAAAACCACCTCCGAGGGTGTCGGGTCTCCAGGAGGTCCGGCAGGGTGTGGACCACATCTCACTGCCATGGGAAGGCCACCAAGATGCAGCACGGAGCATCCCCCCGAAGGAACCCCCCTTTAAGGCAAAGTCTCTTAATGATCCCAAGGAGAAGCAGACACACCTTCAATTTCTCCAACGAAAAGGGAAAACGCAATAGATTATTATTCTCCTTAATTAAAAAGCATGTCGATCTTGTAAGCAGTTAATTAATAATTTCACATTAACTTGATTAAGTGCTGAGACAGCCGGAGGCAGCGCCGCACAGGCGAGGTTCTCGAGGTCGGGCTGAACTCGTGGGGCTCGACTCGTCCTTGTAAACCAGGGAATAAATTCTCTGTCACCAACGGGTCTTGAGGTTTTGGGGACAAAATCACTGCCAGTGGCACCCCGGTGTCACCCAGCTCTTGGGGGTGCTTGCTCCCAGGCTCTGGGTCGGGGGCTCCCCATGTCTGCAAGAATAACCCCACCTTGTTGGCAGCGTTTTTGCTTCCCAGCCATGAACAAGTACGATTAACTCAAATTAATCAATGGCTGTGATAAATTATAGCTCGTTAACAGTAACAGGGTTTTAAAGCGGAGGGGAGCGGAGAGCACGGCTCCTTCCCCCGGCCGGAGCACCCACTGCGGCACCGGGTGCCGAGGAAGCATCTCCTCTTCCTCCTCTCCCCACCCACTCCTAAACCCTCAACTGCAAAGTGAATTTTCATGCATCTCCCCTAAAAAAAAAAAAAAAAAAAATCTTATTTCCATTAGTTTCATAATCACCATGAATTCTCTTCTGAAGCCTTTCCCCCCCCTCCACTAGGCTTGCTGATATATATTGTTCTTCATAAATGCTCTTGGTATCAAAACTTTTTGACCTCCTCATCAGCTGTGTCCTTGTGTACCATGGTTTCTCATCAGATCTAGTTATTAACCCTTTGCCACGCGGAGCAGAGCGTGGGCACCCGCACGTCCCAGCGCGCAGGCCCGCGGGCATCGTGAGCATCCTCCGCCGTGCCCGAAGCCGCTCTCGCCACCGCCTCACCATATAAAAACTTGAGCGCTCTTGGCATCCTCAGAAAGCTGCAGTTTTTGAGGCTATTAAAATCCTATTATTTTATGGCTGTGATTAGATTAAAATGCTGATTTAAAGCGGCCAGCCACGCCGGAGACGGCCACACACCCCACTCAGCCTCCCGAGGACCGTTCCTTCCCAGCGGTAAAGATGCTGCCAGGACACGGACGTGCTCAGGATCCGACCAAACCGATGCCGTGGGAAAAGCCCAATTTGCCCTCCGTGGCTCTGCCTCCCGGCAGTGCCATCCCCAGTGGCATGGGGTTGCTCTGAGCCCTTGCAAACTCACTGCATGGATGGGGCATCCCTGGAGCTGCAAGAGCGGGGAGTAAATCCAGCGTCCCCCGATGATTCACGCTGAATAAAAGGAGGTGCTGCCGATTAGGGCATGGAAATGTGGCTTGAAATCCATGAGTTCGTTGAATTCCTCTCTGCGATCGCCCTGACCTCATCCGGCCTGGAGAGAGCAACCAGTGTCACGAGCGGTGCCAGCGCTCTGCGGCACACGGGTGCCGTCGGCTCGGGGAGCGCAGGGTGTTTGCGGCTGCGTTTGTCAGCAACCGTTAACTTGCAAATCCCACGAGTGTCCGAAGCTTTTTACACCCACTCCTGTTACAAGCGACACCAAAATTTCTCAGAACGGAAGAAGTCGGTGAGAAAAGGTCTCTTCCTCTCTGCTCCCCTGCCCTGTTCCCAGAGCCTGCGGCAAGGATGCGCCGAGCCGAGCCCTCCCTCACCCCCCCAAAAGCAGCTGCAAATCCCACCCCAGAAGAGCAGGGAGGCAGAAAAATCCTCATCAGCACCTTGGAAGAAGATTTTTTTCCAAAACGGGACTTTTCCTTCATCCTGAACCTTCCACTCACGCGAATTCACACCCCCCAAAAAAAGTTGTTTTCCATTTTTCTTAAAAAAATTACGTGAAATTGGATTCCAATCTTTTCTTTCGGATGACTACCGCCCCAGGGACGGGGTGTTTGAGCCCGAAGGGACCCTCCCCTGCAGCACCTGGGGTAATTTCGGATGCTCACGGGGGTCTGCGTGAACCGTGTCACCGGGATGGGGACAGCCTCGGGAGGGCATGGACGAGGGACAGTCTGGTGGCAGGAGATCGCTGGGCGTGAGCCGAGAAACTTCTCGCTTGGATATCGATGGGTTGCAAAACAATTTGATGGGAATAAAAAAAAAAACACCTGGGTGCTTGAGAAGGGGACTGGGGGAGCGGGAAGGGAAAGCGGCTGGATTCACGGGTGACGCATCGAGGTGGGGAGGGAAACCTCGGAGCTGGAGGTAGCAAAGTCTGCGGGAGGTGCAGGGTCGGGGCGCGGAGCAGCCCCCCCCCGGCCCCGCCGTGGGGTTCTCGCCCTCGCAGCATCCCTGGCGAGGGGAGGGCTGGGGTTAACGAAGGAATCTGCTAATTGCACGTAGAAGCTGACTGCGATGAGCAAAGCAGGATTTGTTGAGCTGCTCCCGCCACCCGGTCAGAAAAGCCCCATCTCGATGCCGAGAAGTTGTTATTTTGAAAACCCGCTGTCTGTCCTGCTGTGACAGGCCGATCAGGAAGGCAGGCATCTTCGCTTCCCTTTTTTTCCCTCCAATCTTACCAGTTTTAATTGGAGGAATAAATGAGACTTTTCCTTCAAGATAATTATACAAAACATTGAATTAAATTACTTATTGGGAATTTTTTCTCACCACGAGTGTCAGGCATCTGTTGTTTTGAATGGTCATCACTGAACATTGGCCGCGCAGCTTTCGCTGCCGACACCAAGCACGTACGGCCCTTCCAGGGCGGCTGGAAGCCACCGGTTAGTAAACCCGAGAAAAGGGGCCGTTCTCCCCAGAACCTCTCATCACACGCACCAAGACCCCAGGACCCTGCTCCCTGGGCTCTATCGGGT
>NW_009609192.1:0-12164 GCF_000690535.1 Cariama cristata
TCATTACCCTACTCTGATATGATTGGTAAGAAATTATATTTTTCCCCAAGTCAAGTCTGTTTTTCCCATGACAGTAACTGGTGAGTGATCTCTCCCTGTCCTTATCTCGACCCAGGAGCCTTTCGTTATACTTTCTCTCCCCTGTCCAGCTGAGGAGGGCAGTGACAGAGTGGCTTTGGGGGGCACCTGGGGTCCAGCCAGGGTCAACCCACCGCATTAACATTTTACACATTTTACTTCTAATGACTGCAAAAGAAAGCATAAAAAAAGAAAGGAAAATCTCGCTTAACATGAAAACTGATTCAGAAAACAATCTGTTGTCCATGGGCTCTAACCACACCTGTGAATCTAATAAATATTTTTGCAGTCACTTTAGAGGTCTCGCAGGTAGGCTTTGTGTCCTTGAGTAGAACTGTTCTATATTTCCACAGCACAACAGTCACTTTATGCCACTATATTTTATGCCAGTAAAATACCTGGAATATGCCAGTGTACTACCTGACTTTTGGCAGGGGACTTTGAATTTTAAATTTTCTTTCTGTCATGACCTCTAACATAACAAGACAATGGCATATAAAGATACCAGTCCCCTAGTAATCAATTGTTGCATTGTCTAAGTATTAGGCCACCAGGACCTCCAGGTCCTTTTCTGCCAAGCTACTTTCCAGCTGGGTGTCCCCCAGCATATATTCATGCCTGGAGTTGTGCCTCCCCAGGTACAGGACTTTGTGCTTCCCTTTGTTGAACTTCATGAGGTTCCTGTCAGATCATTTCTCTAGCCTGTCCCCATCCCTCTGAATGGCAGCATGGCCTTCTGGTGTATTAGTCACTCCTCTCAGTTTTGTATCATCTGTGAACTTGCAGAGGGTACACTCTGCTGCATCATCCAGATCATTAATGAAGACGTTAAAACAGTATTGGTCCCAGTATTGACCTCCGTGGCACACCGCTCACTGGACTTTGTGCCACTGATCACAAACCCTGCTAGACCAGTCATGCAGCTGGTTTTCAATCTACCTCACTGTCCACTTATCTAACCCCTACTTTGTCAGTGAGTCTAAGGCTAAGGTCTGAACTCCTGAGATCGTAGTGAGGCCCAGAGAAAGGAAGGGGGGAAATGCACCGTCACAGCATGTTATGGGAGACAGTGTCAAAAGCTTTACTAAAGTCAAGGTAAACAACAACCAGTGCTCTTCCCTTATCCACCAAACTAAACGTCATTGTAGAAGGCTATCATGTTGTTTAGGCACGATTTTACATTTGTAAATCCATGCTGATTACTACCAATCACCTTCTTGGCTTTCATGTTTTTGGAAATGGTTTTCAGGATTCGCTACTCCATCAATTATTCACTACCTTACTAATGAATCAGAAGTGGGACCTTCTTATGGCATCCTGCAATTTTTTTGACTTCTTGTCTTCCAACCATTAATTAAGTCAAACTTTGCTTAGGTTGTGATACAATTAATCTATAAAGCAATAGCTGAGAATAAGACACTAATTAGAAACACATCACATATTCTTATAGGCTGAGGTTACCCACAGGTTTGTAATCCTGTCTTGAAAATAAATTATACATTAAATTTCTGGAAGTGTTGTGGAAGGCATTTCAACTCTTCAGATAAGTTCTTTTGGCCTCAGTGGTACTGGCAATGTTATAGGGTAAAAGGAGGAATACATAGCTGCATCTTTTATGGTTTTCAAAGTACTTATCTGTCGGTCCTTTGCAGATTATTTTTATTTACATTTCATGAATGAAGCACTGGGGATCTGAAAGAACATAGCATTTCACTCCGAATGCATGATCAGCTTTCGTGGAGTTTTGAATATTGTAGTTAGCTCGTTTAGTGTAACTACCAGTTAGTTGCCTGGTTTAGTCTAGCTACCAGTGAAGTTACCAGTTTTATCTGGTACTTATCTACCATTTAATAGTGTAATTAGCTGGTTCCTGTAGGAAAGCTTTGGGAAAGGTCATCTCTTTACTTCAGAATGTACACAAATATTCCTTGTGCAAAGCGATTCACATTAGCTTTTTGTGAATTCTAACTCTGTAGATAATGAAATTAAGTAATTTTGCACATAGGTGTAAAATTGGAGCTGTTTCTGAACAGTTGGATGCCCAAAAGTTCTTTTGTTTGTGAACACTTTGGGAAATCTATTATTTTAATTTCATGCTTATGTAGAAGTAATGGCATGCATATCTTTCTGCATATCTGTGTATTCAGTGTGGTGGGTAACACCCACCATTCTTAGCAGCTCTTGGATACATGAAGGATGCAGTCCTTAAGCCTGTACTCAGAATTGTTAGCCTCAATGAATGAGGTGAAAAATATCCTCAGCAATGAGTGGCTTCACTTCAGAGCAGTGCAGTAGATGTTCCTGTGTAGTTTACTATATCAAAAGGAGTTTGCTGAGGTGCTTTTAAGAAAACAGAGGAATTAACTTTTACCTGAGAGGCTAAAAAAGATGGTCCTCTATTTTTAAAGGACAACATGGAAGAAAGTACAAAGATGTCTTAAAGTTGCATGCTATCTTGAATTTGCAGACCAGAAGGTTTGTCTGAGTGAAGGTGGAAATTCCAGCTAAGGTGTTATGTGAAACTTTTCCTCTGTAACAATCCCAAAATTACACCCTGTGCATTCCAGTGAGTAACGCTTGATTTCAACGAGTTGGCTGGAATGCTCAGTCTCTTGAATATAGATTCCCAAGAGTCTTAAGAACTGTAAGTTGTAGTTCACAGAAAGGAGGGATGGGATAGCTCCCAGTTGGCATGTAGTGACTATGCCACCTGCATGTCTTTACTTGTCTTGAAGCAAAGCAGCATGTTTTAATATAACATCCTTTCACTTCTCAGTAGAAAAGCTGAATAGAGTTCTCTACTTCCAAGAACATCTTTTAAAAGTCCCGAAGACTACAACACTGATGAACTTCACCATGGGCCGGATCTGCACAGCATGAGCAGCTGAATAGATACATTTTTAAAAAAAACTATGCAGATAATATTCAGTAAGTAGATCATTCTTACTTGAGTGAAAAGAAGGAAATAAAAATACCTAGATTGATTACATTACACATATTCACAGGTGATAGCCATCTGAAAAAATGTCCTTTTCCCTATTTGAACTCCAGTGAAACTCTGTGTATTCTGAGGTAATTGGAAAAATTGCACTGGCTTTAGAATGAGAGGACACTGAGAATTTCAGGCAGGATTTGAGCAAATCTTAGAGATATGAGGATGCCATTTACAGGTCCTTGTCTTCTTGGCAGCAATATATTTTATCATTCAATGCTAACTCTGAACTTACAATTAGTTATCATAATTGTATTTACAATGCTGATGTATTAAGCAGATATTTTGCCTGTTAGTCAGACTCCTAGCTCCAGTGGCTGTATGTGATATTTCCTGACAACAATTGTTGCCCTCGTTGTGCAAATATGGCAATCCAAAACAACAGATGAACAGATGTTGTTCTATAGCAGAAAGATGACAATGTTTGTGGAAGTGACATGTAATATTATTCTAATCTTCATACCAGTGTTTAAACATTGAAAATGAGCCAAGTCCATAAAAAGCAGCTGAAAAAATTAGGAACTTTGTGAGAACGGTTATGTTTTTTCTTCAGACATAATTTAAGCAGCATTTATTAAACATTGTAACCAAATACCTCTATAACTAATAAATAATTTAAAAAGAATCCCAGCCATCAAGATCCTAGTCATTAGATGAATGCGTTTAGGCTGTTGTTATCTGTTATCATGTCGTGATATGACTGTCCCATACGCTGCTGAAATATCAGGAAAATGCTGACTCTGTTATATAGCTCAGTCCTTATCAGTATTGAGACCAAAAGTAAACCAGAAGATTTCAAAGTAGCTACTGTTGTTAAGGGCAATGGAGTTGCACCCACAGTTATTTAGACACATTTCCGTCAGCTTTTGCTGTCAGAAAATCCATTTCATGCCCATATCAAGGTGGGAGTTTAAAAACTAGAATAACTGCTCAGATATAGATTTTTAGGAAGATGAAAATTACTATAGTATTGCAAAGGAAAAAATTAGATTTGTTTTATCAGCTCAGGATAACACAGCTGTTTTCATACATATTCTTGAGAACAAGGCAATGTACTTGACAGTCTACATCAAGGTGCTTGTAAACATCAAGGTGCAGTCTACATATGTGCTTGTAAAGGATAACTTCTAAGAAGCTAAAATCTGGAGCATATCTGAAGATACCAGTACTCAGAATAGATCTGAATTGGAGTAGGAGTAGAATTTACTCCTAGAGGCAGAGAACAGGTTATCACTGATTTAATGAGATGAATATAGTCTTCTATAACATCCTCAATAGAATGGTTCAATATTCACCTGGTGAATATATATCTGCTATGAATAGTTGAAAAAATTAGTCTTTTAAAATGAGCTGTCCTGGCTCTCTGTAAGTAGATTGGGTGTCTTAGCTCTTTGGCTGATCATGTCAAAGAGCACCATGAAATCTTGAACTGCTTCTGCTGGTGCATCCAAGAATAGAGCTTTACTGCAGAGAGGTCACACCTCATGCAGTGAGTGAGTCTTGCAAAAGAAATGCCAGCCCAGAGTTCAGGAGAGAGCTGGCAGCAAAGGGACTACTGCTAAGACCCGTTGGAATCACCATACTACAGGTGTGAAGAGGTGCTTCAAATTTTGTGTAACTGAGAGCATGTTTGCATTGGTTATTTCAGAGAGATGAAAGGAAAGTTATTCATACTCTGAGCTGAAAATAAAAAGCTGTGTGACTGTGTTAGACTTGGACTTATGGAAAGCCTGGGTATGGTGTTGTAGGCAAAGCATCACACTAACATCATCCTTTGGTTTTGCTTTTGCTCAGAATACGGGTGGAGTGGACTTGTGCCAAATGAAATACACAACATAAATATACCCTTAGATTCTTCCATGACAGGTTCAAGAAAACCCTTACACTTCTCCAATGCAACTAAATGCTTATCCTTCCATTTCCTCTAAAGAGGAAGCACACCAATAACTCCATTTACCAAGTGGAATACAATTTAGCATTCTATTCTAAAATAAAAGGAGCTGATCTTGAGATATACTTCCTATTTGCTTATCAATAAATTGATCACTTCCTCTACAGGAGAAAAGAAAACTATAATTTAGAGCTATTATCTAATATGGTATTACTAGATGCTTCAAAGGAGGACACAAAGTACCCTACAGCTGTAGAATAACCTGCCTCAGATTACAGCTTTACCCTAACCCTTAGTTGCTAGAATTTGGTTTACACTTGTCACTAACACATTCCATACTTTCTCCAGTTTTTGGTAGCATTAGCCATTATGTCTTTAAACACTCAAAATATTCAGAGAAGAGCCAGTAGTGCTTTAAATTTACCAAGTTCCTGACTTCCACAGTTTACTTTGCCTTTGAGAAAGTGAATTCCATTTTCTTTCAATTCCGTGCTTCTTTCAATCCTGCTAGGCCAATAATTTCCTTACAAACTTTCTACTTCCAAAATATTTTAAAATTCTGTATTCTTTAGATTTCTTCTCATCCAGAATATTCTTAGGTCTCTGATTTTTACTTTTTCCGAATTTACTTGCAAGGTTTACTTCCTTTCACTGAAGGATACTTCCTTTGTTAAATTTATTTTCCTAATTTGCAAATGAACAATACTGGCTTTTCACTTTGCTCTTCTGCTTTTGGAATTATTAACAGGTTAACAAAGTTTAAAATTATTACAAGTAACTTTCAAGATTTATTTTCTCAACTGATTACTGTTTGAACCAAGTCTCACAGAAAAGAGGATGGAATTGGCGATGAACTTATTCTGTTTCCTCTCCAAGAAGAGAATAGAAGTGCAATTAGAAGTATGAGATGAGTCATGGGCACATGACTGAGTAATTCTAGAAGTGATGTAGAAAGACTTGGAGTATTGATCATTTGGAGGTATTCTCTGAGAAGAGGTTTCATATCTTCATGGACAGACTTCACCTAAGCATATGGGATACCAGCTTGCAATCCAAGCTGGCAGAATGAATAAAAAGAACTTGAGAGTGAGAGATGGGAAGAGAGCCTGAGAAGGAATCATATACTTTCTTCATTTAACACCCAGGGCAGGGGGAATTTTGGCTTCAGGAAGGTGGTGGCAACACATATAGAAAATAGGAGCTCAAAGACTGAGGAGTTCAACTGGAGTGTTAATAAAAAAAAGCAGTAGAGCCAGTAAAAGAATGCCAGGAACTTACGCAACAAAATAGGGGATCCAAAACCAGTGAGAAGTTAGAATCAAACTTTATGGAAATAATTCTGTTAGAGTAGAATTGCTCCAATGATAAGAGAAGAGAAATATTAACTGAAAGGTGTATAGTCTTCATAAAAGAAGAAGAAGGGGAACAAAAAAAAAAAAAAAAGAAAAAGAGAGAGAGGATGATATCCTGGTAAAAGCCAAAATTATAATGGGGAAAAGTAAAAACAATGTGCAGGGAAGTACGCAGAAACCTGCAGTAGGATGAGATCACCTCTATTTTAGTAGGGAAATACTAACGGAAACAATTTAATAATGGGACACTGCAGCTCCTCATATGTAAAAGTGATAATAAACATACTAATGGCTGTTGAGTTCTGGACATACACCCAGTAGATTTCTTCAATACAGAGTCTATTTGCCAACTTACCCCAGTCTTTGTTTTGATAAAGAACAGAGACATCCCTGAAGAGCCTGTCATAGAAAATAAGATTGCATTGAATGAAGATGAGGTTATTTTGTTCAAATTAAATGGAACAATAAACAAAACACATAACTCAGAAGGGGTTTTCACATTTTGATAAATAAAAGAAGCTAATTAGGAAAGTGAAGTCAACTGTATTGAGGAGCTTTGGGATTTGAACGTGGAGGAAGCTTGGCATTTCTTCATATTAAAGATATAAAAATATTCTTCAGAACTTGCATCCAAAAGAGAAAAAAAAAATTAGAAAAAGTTCCAGATCTAGCTAGAGGAAAAGTTGTCTCAGCAAAGATACCAGGGGAAAGAAATGAGGTTAGAAGGAACAGGAAAAGAGATGTCCACCAAAGAAAACTGCTAGAGAGCAAAAAATGGGTAAAATGGGAACTAACAAAAACCTAAACTTCATTGGCTTTGTAAAGACTTGTAAAATGAACAAAATGCCCTTTCGTCACATTAACAAAAGGAAAAAGGAAAGAGGAGTTACTGGAGGAAGGGGAATCCAAAAATCAACTTTAAATGGGTGATGGTCTGAAAAAAGATTTTTCTACAGTTTTTAATAAGGACAATAACGGTGGACTTGGGGACAAGGCAGGCTGGTGAGGAATTAACTTATCTACAATAAAGCAAAAATGTCAGACAGATTGAATATACTTGATGGCGGGAATTTTTTGACATCTGTTATCTCAAAGATAGTGTCATGAGTTCTGAAAGGACAGAGAGCTACATATGGGACCTGTAAAAAGTGGCTGGATGTGTTCTCTGGTCCTCACTCCCAGTAGGGAAGTGCTGATTACTCTCAGGCTGTGGCACAGAGCTTGGCTCCCAGATGCATCCCAAAGAGCAGTTTCACCATGACTCACCTGCAGCTGTGGTGCTCTCACACTTTACTACCCATTTCCTCCTCCCTTGCTATGGTGCTGGCATAACTGCTGTTTCTTTTTGCATGAATGGTGCTACCAATAAGTCAGAAAAACAAATAGTCAGGGAGGAATGAGAAAACTAAAACAGTGTTGCCACCTCTGGAAGATTCATTTGTCTACCGTAGTATGTGCTAACATGGCACTTGGATTTAAGGTGGTGAATCAGCTGCAAAGGAAGAATGAATCGAGAGATATTCAGGCTTCTTAATCTCATCTTAATTGTAGGCAAGGCTGCAGAAATAAATTTGGAAGGAAAGGAAAATTAAAGATGCAGGTAAAGACAAATGGAATAAAATTCAATGTGAGCTTATACAAAGTGGCTGTACCAACTAATCTGATTATTTTTGTTTAATAAAAGCTGGACTTGGAATTTCTGTACCTGGGAGGTTGCTCTAAACTGACCTAGCCTTGGAAACACATATGCTAAGGTACCACACACAGTCTGTTCCTACCACTGCCTGGATGGTGATGAAAGAAAATTGTTGGACCGGAGGGAGACAACCTACATTGAACTAATTTTGTCTGATTCAGTATTATGTCACAAAACACAAAGACAACTAGTGGAATTTTGTGATAATACAAAGTTAAGAGCCCACATTGACACAGGGAAAGGTCAAGATTTTTTTCCTTGAGGACTAAACAAGCAGAAAGTGGATAGAGTATAATAGCATGAGGTATGAGGTCAGATACTGAAGGAATAATAATTGTGTGGACTGAAAAGTCAAAAGCAAAAGAAGAGTTGCATTAGTAAGAGACTGCACGGAGAAGAGTTGTCTATGTGATGCCATTACATGAAAGGAAAATGTGGCTTCACGGCATGCCACATCCATTTTGTACGTCCAGGAAAGGACAGAACAGAACAGAATGTTACCACTATTTTCTTGAAGATATTGGTGGTATTTCACCTGCATTACTGTGAACAGTTCAGTTTTCTCTTGTTCAAGACAGATTTATTCAGGCGGGATAGGTGAACTGAAAGGTCTAAAACAATCAGGGAAATGAAGAGCCTGGTTAATTAAAGGAAACTAAAAGGATTTGGCTTGTTTACTATGGAAAAATAAAGGTTGAGAGATAAATACATGTTTATTCTCCACTAATATGGTACAAGAATTCTCACCAGGTAGCTTCAAGGCTAGAGATCCTGAATGTGTGAAGGCCAAACACACACAGTCCCAAGGCTAAGATGTCCGTGGAACCAGGGTTCAAGAAGTCAGGAGTACAAAAGCTGAAACCCTAAGAGTGGGATCTCATGCTCTGCTCATCAAAATATGTTCTTATCAGCAGTGATGCTGATATTAAAAGACAATGTTGCCAAGTGGTTTCAGAACTCAGGAAGCATATTGAACATTTCTGTTGTATTGGTAATGATTTTTTTTTTTTTTTTTTTTTTTAATTTCCGTACTTATTTGGATTAATATGTTCTCCTGGAGGACAGGCAGTGAAGAGGAAAAAAATGTGCAAATTTAAAAATGGAACTTGACAAGTTACTAGAAGAATTACATGATGACTTCTGACTTCATATGTTGATTTCTTCCCACCTAAATGTAGGTGACTACGCTGAGACAGTCCCTTTTCATTCTCTTTGTTTTTAGTGGAGAGAAATAAACACTTTTAAGGGCTGAATCATGTCATCATAATGTAGATGTCAAAAATAAGTTAGATAAACTATGCCCTGAAAATGCTTATTTTTCTCCATTGATTATAAAGGGAGCCCAAGGGAAGAAGTTCAGAAACAGCTGTCTCCACTGTAGTCTTCTAAGAGATTTATTCCACCCCAGGAGAAAACTGTCCTCTGTCCCAGTGGACAGAAATAATAATAGGGGATGAATAAAGTAGTAAAAGAGAACTGGTGTGGCCAAAGAGATGAAGAATAATTGAAAACAGTATATAACAGTGGAGAAAATATACCCTCAGCTGTATTGGAGAGATGTGGAGTGAAGGTTATGGAAAGGGAAATGGCATGGAAAAAGAGTACAAGACTTGGTTATATCGTTGAACTTGTTTATTTAGTAGACAGAGTACTAAAATTATAATTCCACCTGCAGGAATGTTTTGTTTTGTACGAATGTCCATACGAGAAGTATTGTCCATCTCTGCAGTCACACACACATTAGATAGAACTAAACATGCAAATACACCCGTAGTTCTTACAGCTAAAAGAAACATGAATTTTGATTTAATTTCTGTTGCAACAGCACCTTGCCATTTGAATGGAGATCAGGATCTCATTGTGCTGTATTAGCTGTTATATATAGAAAGGAAAATAGTGGAGAGAGTGAAGAGGGCTGACACAATGCACTAAAAATATCACTTTCTGCTGATGTATTCTTTGGCAGTGCACCAAGGTTAATATTAGGCCCTCTGCCAAAAGTCAAAGGGTCCCAAGTCCTCACTACCCTTTGAAATGGTATTGAGTTAATGTGCCTAATTCTCACCTCTCCCTGATTTTACGCTGCCTTTAAGGCCAATGAAATACAAATTATTTGCTTTATCTTCCTCCTGTGGGAGACGTCTTGCTGGTTCCCACCTTCTGAAGTGCTTCCTACTGGGTTCTTACCCCAGCCCATAATGTTATGGTTATAACTATGGCTATACAAATGTATCCTGAAATTCTTAAAAGCATCTAGTGGTTTTGATTGACTTGATGCACTTTCAGGGTACTTGACCATCCAGCAGTGGTTATTAAGCACATGTAAAACTTTAGCACTTCAAAAGTTTAGCACTTTAAAAGCTGCCTTCAACCGGGCATGCTTAATTGAAGACACACAGAATCAATAGTCACTTTTGAAAATTCAGAACACATTTGACATTTCAAATAGAAAGACAGGTTAATTTATTTTATTATTTCCATATACAAAGTTTTACTGAATTTTGTAGTGTGTCGGACAAAGTTACTCCCCTCCCAAATTAGAAATTATAAAATCATTAATTTCTGTAAATTAAATCACTTTTAGAGATCAGAAGTTGGTCAGTCTCGTGGCAGGACTGGGTGCAGTTATGTAAGACAAGCATATTGATTCATACCAATTACGCTATGCATTACTTGGAAGAGCCTTCACAAATTTTCCCCTCCCCCTCCAAAAACAAATTTAAATGTGGAAAAGAGGCTTCTGTATGCTATGAAACAATCCCGCTGTTGTAAGGCTGGCAAAATTCCCACTGTTTAAGGAGTGAATGAGCACTCTCTAAAAGCACCAATCCTACTCATTCTCCATTTCTCCCCTGCTGAGCAGAATACTTACCAGCGTGAAGGCTAATGGGTCATTTTATTTCACTCCATTCTTGTGCCTCATATTATGTAACAGCATTAAAATAGATTTGCTTTTGATCATCCTTTAGTTTTAAGAAGAGTGACACATAATTACTTTGTTGTAATTATGAGATTTCTCTGTAAAGCCTGGGACAGAACAGTGTTGCTAAATCCTGGAAATATGCTAAAACCTTGCTTTGCTTTCTGAAGGGAAGATTACTATTTGTACTAGAGAAGTGGGCAGAGCTGCTTAATTTATTCCTCATATACCTGTTGCTTATTTGAAGTCTCAAACTCTCATTCTTATCCAAGAAAACCTCTCATTAGCTCCTTCAAAGAGAACTGAGTGCTCATGATGCTATAGCTCTTCCTTTTTTCTTCAGTCATCTAGACGCCCTGGTTTTTGTCACAACCATTCCACTAGCTTCATCTTGTCCCTCTCTGACATCTCGTATTACAAGTCTAACTCCTTTCACACCATTTTTTCTCACCATTTCTCTTTCTACCACACCTACTCCCCTTGCAGTATGAACACATTGTTTCTGGTTTGCTCAGAAAGGAAAACATGTAAGTCCACCTGCTTGTCCATCTTCTTTCCTTGTCAAGATGCCAAGGGCTCCCAAGCACTGCCTTAGCTCTCCACCACCTCTCCATTCCCTCCATCACTCCACCCACACCAGTTTGCAGTCCTCTTCCACTCTGCTCCCTCCTTCAGAAACTTTCTCTGAAAAGATCTCTGTGGACATTTACCAAACTATCCTCTTCCAGCTTCATCCCCAAGAGCCATCTCTGATGGAAAATCATGAACTGGCAAATTAGAAGGCATTTAACTTTATGAAGATTGTGCAGAAGGAACTCCCTGCCGTTCTTCACAGCACTTGTCAAAGATGAAGAGATCCTTGGGACAGGGTCAGTGACATCCCATTAAGGACGATCTTAGAAGGAGATCAAATAGTAGGTATTTGAATTAGATAAGAAGACCATGTCTTATTTCAACAGTTTTAGGACGCCGCAGAGCACTTTGATCAGTATCTTGAAACTTATTCTTCCAGGCATCACCCTCTTCCAGTCCAAACCCTCCCCTCTGCTGCCGTTTGAGCGAAGGAAACGGTTGAGCAGAAAACCCCTCTCTTGCTCCCCCCTCGGCCGGGAGCTGACGCCTCGGGCCGGCCGCGCTCTCCAGCGAGAACCCGCTCCCTGGGTGCTCGCCCCCCTGGGGCCCAGGGGCGAATCCCTCCGGGAACGCGCCTTCCCCCGCCGCCGAGGGGGCCGGGA
>NW_009609193.1:0-10182 GCF_000690535.1 Cariama cristata
AAGATTGATAAAGCTGGATGTAAACGCTGCCTTCTTGGGAGAGCGTCTGCGCCTCCAATTCTGGGGTGACAAGAGGAATACGAATGAAATGCAGGAACATGACAGTTTCATGAAACTGTCAGATTGTTTAGTTGGTGGACATTGACAAACTCTCTCAGCCAAAGTGCCTGGGTTGCTCTTCCAGAAGCTGCCTAAGCTCTTGTAACATCTTATCTCAATTTCTCAGTGTTTAGCTTCAGGGACGTTATTTCGGAGTGGCAAATGAGCAGACTCTTAGACCCTAAGCAGCGATGGGAGGCTATCCCATAAAAGCACAGTGCGCTCTTTGGGAGACTCAGCATTTCAGAGTTGAGATCCATAAATGGTAGGTGAGAAAAATGTGTGTTTGCAATATATCACATCACAAATTGCTGCTTCAAAGATTTGCCACATCTTTTTTTCTCCTGTCTTAACAGCTGGCAGAATGTATTCTTTTCTAGTCAGAAGTATGATTGTCTAGGCAAATTGCAGAGGAAGTCTGTGTATTTGTACAGTATCACCATTCAAATTTCTGGTAATATTTGTGGTGCAGTTCAGAAGACCTCTTTATTCTGAAAACTTGTTACGCCCTTGCTTGAAGCCTATTCAAGTGAGCTATAATTTAATTTACCTCTATGTTTAAGTGTACCCTTTAAATCTTGTTTTGAATAAGGATGGATGATAGTATATACAGAGGAGAACTACTGGAGCCACAGCTTAAATAAGATATACAGGGCTAGAAAGAAAAATGCAGACAAATGTCACCTTAGATGCCAAAGGTTAATTAAAAGTTAGTTAACCCCTACAGTGTACATTTCCTATATTGCTAAGGAAGAGAAACAGGTCTCTGAACACCTCTGGCAAACAGTTGTGCAGTCCTAATCAGCTATTTGCTTCTTTCCATGGATTGTGCTCGGTAGTCCCAGAAGGTGATTTACACCTCTTGTTTCCACTGATGTTATAGGGAATCAGTAGGAAATACTTACTGACAAATGGAGCACAGCCGGCTTCTCAAAAACAACCCAAAACCAGCAGATGAGGGCAGTGCCTTTTTACTTTTCGTACCAAATCCTTGTACTTTTAACTTCTTTCTTCAAAAGTGGAAACTTGGCTTCTAGGCCTTTCTCAGACTGAAGGAGTTCAAGTCTGCATCTCAGAACAAAGTTTTGATATTCAGCCACTAATCTGAGGCTACCTCTGCTGCTGGGTGAAAGCTGCTGAATTGGGAGCAGCCCTTGACTTTGGAAGTTTTATACAGCCAAAATTTAGTTGCCAATCTCAGCCGGAGTTGGTGTCCAAAAGTTCCTTCTATAGTCAACCAAAGAAGGAGACCTCTCCAGTGGGTGATCCATAGCAGCCAAATAAGGTTCACGTATTTCTACAAAGTTCGGTGCGTACAGCTGTTTGTATTTGGCTGTGGCAGGGACCTCTTGGAAGGGCTTAAAATAGCTAAATGAAACTGTACTTGACTGAGTTCTAGTGGAAAATCTGCATTACCCATGTTCACGTGATGCTGTGTCTCTTGTGTGTTGACAAAGAAATGCTTTTTGTTGGAGTAGAGTGATCTGGGGTGCTCTCCACTCCTCTCTCACAACACTGAAATCTTCATAAATTGCACTCGGGTCCAGATTTGGACTTCAACTGGTTTTCCACTTCAACTATTTCAAAATATTTTCTTGTTATGTTCCTAGCTTCTGGAACACTTTGCTGTCAGCGGGAGGGCGATGGGATGGATCAAGGACTGTTTCTTCTCTAAGGCATGCATTTCTGTCTGCTTGCCATGAAAGCTTTTGTGGCCATAGCCTATTATGGGGCAAAGAGAAAACTTTATGCCTTTCCAGTACTTGCTGCCTTGATGAGAGGGAAAGTCCGGTGTTCCTCTAGTCTTTTGACCATGGGGCTTTTTCATGGACCCCAGGGTTTCTCCCATACCAGAATGGTCCGGCCATGGCCGGGGCCATGTCGGCATGCTTGCTTTCTCAATAACCAGCCAATCTTGTCCAGAGGGTGCCTTGATCTCATTCTCACAATTTATTGTAGAGCTGTCCAGTTACCTTTTGACACCACTTCATGGGTAGGAAGCCTGCAGCTAGTGAGGGACCGTAGGTACCAGCGCTGTGACTTTCGGTCAGGAAGGAAAGGTCCTGAATCCCCTTTCGCTCCTTCCAGAGGAGTTCCGTGTTTGCAGAAAGTTGTTTGAGTGAGAGTTCGGTATCTTAGAGGTCAATACGTGGCTCTTGCCATGGAAGCGGCTGACTTTTGCGCTTCCCATTGAAGGGGCTGCCATGTTTCCTAAGGAAATGCAGGCAGCAGTGCTCGAGGGCATGCTTCCTCGGTTCGATGTGTAGCCACAAGGTCTTGAACTTTCTTCACAGTACGCTCAGTGAACAATTTCAGAGCAAAGTCATTGACCGAAACTTGCATAGCTTTCATTTCTACCTTCTTTCCTGAGTAAATCTTGTGGAAGATTAAGCAAGTCCTGAATCAGGGCAGCAGGATTTTTCTCAGAGGAAGAGAATATGTGTGGTGAGGAGGGCACCCCATTTTCCTTGCTTTCCCCATCCAATATAACATCATAAACGTGAGCAGACCGGGAACAGGATGATTTGTCATTGTTAATGGCTTTTTTTTTTTCCCCTTTGTTTTTCTAGGATCTAGTTCAGGATCAAAATTAAAAGTTCCTGAGCTGAGTATAAACGGCACACAGCACGTTGTTCAAGCAGGCCAGACTTTAAATCTCACCTGCAGGTAACGAGCTGAGTTGGATTCTGATAATTTGGCTGGGAGTTCATACACCTGACACTTTCCTTTTTTGTAACTGAAATCAGAAAAAAAATGAAACCTTATATTGTGGGGAAAGGTGGGGAGTGAACTTCAATGGCAATTGTTTAATAGTTCTTTGTTGTTTCTGTTGTTGTTTTTGGAAAACAAGATAAAAGAGAACCCCAGAAATAGCCTGATATAATAAAAAAGCAAGCTTGGGAACTGGAGCTATATAATTGCAGCCCAACATAATTGTTTCTGCTTCCTTATCTGTATTTGCAGGGGGGAAATGGTTCATTCATGGTCTTTGCCTGAAACTCTAAGTAAGGATAGCAAAAGGCTGAAAGTAATTAAATATGCCTGTGGAAGGAATGGGAAGCAGTCCTGCAGCAGTCTGACCTTGAGCAGAACTCAAGCAAGTGACACTGGAAACTATAGCTGCAGATACCCAACAAGTCCAGCGAAAAAGAAGAAGGAATCTACGGTCTATGTATTTATTAACGGTAAGATTACCTTTCTTTAACACTTCGTGGTGCTTGCACTTCAATCCAGCAAAATGAATAAGGCAGTTCAGCTGTGGTTAAATACAGGGTTTTGAATGGTATTTTCAGCCTTGCAAAATGTGATGATATTTTACCAATTAAGGTATAAAATCTGCTTTATCAGAGCTTGCAAATACATGTGCTGGTGTTCTATCTGTTAGGAAAAAAATGAAGAAAAAAGAAGACCCAATCCAACCAGTCTGCTAGAGTAAATAGACCTCCACGTGGAAGTAGACTAGAAGTGAATCTCTGAAATGGGTATCAGAAATCATATCTTACAGAATCAGATAATGGCTGATGAAAATCATGTATCTGGTACAATGTCCACTTTAACCTGTGTAGGATTATAGATTTCTAAGCAGCTGAAGGATGCCAAAGCTGTCTATTCACATCACTGCATTGCCTCATGCTGTAGAAAATTACTATTTGCATGTTGTCACATTCAAAAATGTACTCTGCAGTCCACATTACACAGATTATAAAAATCTAGAATAAATGGACTCAAACTAAACACAGAATTGTGCTCAGCAAACAAGTATTGTGTACTGTATGGGAAACGCTGGAACTGGGTCAGTTAGGCTATAACAGAAATTGCTTTCTGATCCTGTTTTCTTCCAGGATATTAATCAGACACTTCTCAGAACAGTTGAATTCAATAGACACAATAATAATAGAAGAAACTGTAAACCTTTTAGGGATTTAATTTAATTTTATATTTTAGTTTTTCTTGATTTTTACAGAATAAAATTAATAGATTACTGTAAGATACCAGGATCCACAGATTTTGAAAGTCCATATTACAGAGAATGTGCAACTGGAAGTTTTCCAAACTATGTGTCTGCTGTTTCTAACGAGTTCACATCAGAGTGAATTAGCCTTTGTTTTCATTTTGTGACACAAATAGTGGGACTGGTGCCGTGAAAAAGCAGAATGAATTGGACCTTTTACTACAATGACAGAAAATAAGATAGCTCCCCCCACTATTGTGCGTTGCTTTATTGGAAGAAATTATTGAATAATTTGTGCTGTTCATCCTGCTTTCCATCATCTGAAATATACCACAGAATGTTTTTCTCACCGAGCCATTTTCATATAACTCCCTGGATATCCAACTACAGATGCATCCAAGGAAGCATAACCAATGCAGGTTATTTATTAGTGACCAAGGTTCCTGCTACCTAGGAAAACTTACAATTTTCTTGGATGACTTTTTGCAAGTTTCCCGTTCAGGGGATCTTCTTGAACGTCCCACTCTGGATGTCATCTCTATCTGAGTTCTACCCACGACCATCTCCATTCACCACATGAGAAGAGCAAGGATGGTTGTGACTCTGACTGAGAACCTCTCTGCTAAACCCACTTTGCGATATAAGAGATTCCTTTACTTTCTCTTGGTCTCTTTCCTGTTTGAAGTGTTAATTTTTCTGGACCCTGAAGTTTTACGAACTGAAGACACAACCAGTCTTTCTTCACTGCTTCCTGAATTGTATGTAGCTTGCTTGCATCTGAAAGAGATCCTCAATGAGATGTATGTGAACCAAGGTTATCTGCCTAATTCATATGGTGATGGAAGAGAGACGTATCATTGGAGAAACAGCTTTTGGATAGCCCTTTCCCCCCGCCCCCAATAATCTGTTAAGGCAGACTGCCTGAGTGTCTTGGTTTTGCTGATTTTTCAAGGACATTCAGTCATCAAATGTTGATGTCACTCTCGAAGATAGGATTAGATTACATTTCTCCTCCTTCCTTACTCGCCAAAAAAAAGTAAAAAGTTTAAGGGACAAACGTGTATCAAGCTTAGACCTCTTTGGCATCTTAATTTTCTGAATTTGACAATCCTTTTGGTTGAAAACCGATTTCTTGGTGCTAAAGTATTGATTGTGTCCTAGTAAGCACATATGAGAGTCAGGGCAAACTATTGATAACGAGGGAGGCTGCATGGTAACTGCTCATGTAATGCCTGCCAAAAGCGTCACTCTGCCCTAAGGTGGGGAAAGGTATATTAGTTCTCCAGAAATTTACAATTTCAGGAAGAACTGTTGAGTAGGTTGAAAAGAAACAAGATGGCAAGTACCAAAACTCACCTTTTCTGATCAGTGTAGCATTAGCATTTGCAAAGAAAATACTGAAGGAATCTTCATATAAGTCATTGTTTCTGTGAACATGCATGAAATTCAATTATCTGCCTCAAGTCGGGGTGAGATGGGGGTAACAAAATCCTCTGTGAAGACTACCTTTCCTGAGTTTAGTTTTATTTTAAATGAATTTGTGGGTGCTTAGGAAATAAACATTTGTAAAACGTGGGTCCCTCCTAGTTTTGTATTGTTTCCTGTGGCAGGACGTTGTGTCAGTCCATTTCCCATATTAGCTCCATGTGGATCACCGAGGTGCCTGTTTCCCATGTCTTAGCATGCTGCAGATCAGAACAAATAGCTGCTATTTACAAACACCGAATCCGAATTGGGAAAGTTGATATTGTTTGTACAGGAAGTCATCACTTACTGGTTTTAAAATGTTATTCATTTCCGTAATTAGAGTGATACTGAATATGAACTGGATTTAAAAAATAAATAAATAATAAACCCAACAATAAACCCAGTAAGCCCTTTGGTTCAGTAATAAGTGGATGCAGTGGCAGAAGATGACCTTCTATAGACAAAAACAAGATGCAAGATGATGAGAAGGAGAGTGCAAATCCCACATCCCCCAGGATGACTTGAAGCATTTCTGAAGTCCGGTGTTGGGTGATCAAGAACAGGCAGGCTGGTGACTTCTCCTACAGCAGAAGCTATTCCTGACACCACCCTGCTTTCAGCTGGAGAGGTCACTACTGAGTTGCACAGGGGAGTGAGTGTGCAGCGTGTGCCACAGCAAATCTTGACCACACACAGCTCGGGAGTTGAGACATCAAGCGAGGGAAATTATTTCTCTTAAGAGCCTTGGACTTTGCTCTAAGAAAACTGATGGCCTGAGTTCCACCACGAGCCGTGGGAAAAATCTGAAATGAAGCAAAACCTCTTTGCCAATTTCTCCGCTGTCTCGGACCCAAAGCTGCTCAGATCTTTGTTTTGTTATGCAACTGCAGCCTAGTAGTAAAATGGAAAGATTTGTAGTGAACACTCACTGCGTACGTTGGAGTGAGGCACGGTGAATTTTCTTCTTGAAAAGAGTTAATTATGGAACAAAGGCATTTAAGAAACACCAAATTATCAGCAAGCTGTTTTGAAACCTATGTAGATTTCCCTGGGGACAGTGCTAATGGCTTTTCTTTCTGCCTGCCTTTGTTCTGGTGTCTCCAAGACACTCTTTTCCCGTTGCCAAATCTCATTCACTTTCTTCAAAAATGTGCAGTTCTCCTCATTCTCACTCTCATCACCTCTTGCCTTCTATCAGTTGTTCCCATGGGGTGACAGAAGAAAAACATGTAAGTTCAATTATATTGACATGGCAAGGTTTGATTTTTGCGAGAATTTAAACAAACTTTGGTTCAAGTTGAAGTGTTGCTGCTTCCTGTGATGAAGACAGATTTCAGCTCTTAATATACAAGAGTAATGTCTTAATTCTGCTGCAACAGAGAATTCTTCTCTAAGTGAAGTTGTACTTAGCTTTAGGGTATTAACCCATGTCTCGGTCAGTGTTCTCCCTCTCCTCGTCTCTCCTCACGTCTCTCTCTGCGCATGTCTTCTGACCACATACTGTTCCTTGCAAAGTGAGACATGTACTGGTACTTCAATCAAGCACTATTCAAAATACTCTGTTTCAAAATTGGACCTGTAGGCTGAATCAGTTGTCTATTCTCTTTCTGTACTTAACAGAGAGAAAAAAAGGACCTACTGGTACGTATTTCTCACCACTGACTTTACAAGGAATCTGAAGAACAAGCTTAGAATAGGTGTCTTGCTTTGAGATTATTTAGGTCAGGTGAGACAAATCAGAGCTGGCTAATTAAAGGTACAAGTCCTGAGAGTACTTGTACTCACCAATACCTTGAATGTCAAACATCTCCACTGGTTTGGGGTATTTGGCTTGAGATGTGTCTCAGGTTGGACAGTCCAAGATGAAGGGCTTTAGCATTAGGGAATGGTTCAAAACATAAGCCTTTGAAGTGCCAAAACATGTGGGACTTTGAGTGCATTTTCAAGCTCTAGAGCTGTATTCTGCAAGTGCTGAGCATATGGCATCTGCTTGGGAGGTCCCCTTGTTGATAGATAGCTGGATCCAGCCCCAGAACTGACATGGATTTAAGATCTAGCTTGAACGGATTGACTGCTGTAACCCTAAAGGTACTATGTTGTAAAAGAGGGAGGGCAACCAAAGAGTTCCCCAAAAGGGTCTGTTAGTATCAGAAGCATCAAAGTCAAAATAATTCAACAGGTGAAAAAAGCAGTAAGACAAAACACGCTGAAATTTAACAGAAAGGGAGATGATCTTCTTCTTTTTCCTTTTTCCTCTTCTTATTCAGAAATAGTGTACTGACAGAGGAACCTGCTGAGGGTTGGGAAACTCTTCTTCCCCTGTGCCTTTTTTTCTGTCTTTGCTTTTGGCACAGTTTTAACGTATGAGCAGTACAGTTTTGGCTTACACCGTCAGAGTCAATAATATGGTAGCGCTTCTGTTATGAAAAGGAAACTAGTTGAAATTAAACTATGCTACAGCTGTATCAAGTATGCAGACACATTTTTAGCATCTAATGAGGTTCCTGTTACAAAAGAGAGCCCTCTAGGACTTGCTGACGTCAATCACCTATAATTGCTGTGCTTTTGTCATTGAGTGTACATGGACTTCACATCATAGTACACTGTGTTTGAGTGGAGCATCTGTGGAAGCCTTGGCAGCATCAAAGGCCACGCACTAAGCCTTCCAAGGTCCTTCTTCCTCACCAAGGCTTATAACTCCTCCTGAAACAGAAATACATTTCCAAGATGAACCATCACGAGGAAGGGATACATCTGAAAAAGTGTTCCTAGTGTCCATTAGCCTTTGTAGAGACCTAGATCTAGGTTAGCCATTCTAGAGATCGCTTTCTGAACATAGTAATTCCTCTAGTGTGGATTTCCTGACTAACGTGGGTAAGAATAGTTTTCCTTAAGAGTTTTAACCCTGGTTTATGTGTGTTACGGACCTACGTCGATGATAGCATAGTATAACTAGTCCCAAAGGAAAACAAACAAACCCTGCCTAAAAATCACTCTGCAATTATTTTGGCAATGCTTTGTGTCTGAATGTGCTCCAGATACAAAGTATTCCCTTCCTTTTTCTTTTTGTTTGCTTCTCCCCCCGCCCCCCTGACTTCTGTGATTATTAATTTATATCTTGAGTGTTCCTTCAAGGTTTAGAAATCGTTTGAATTTGAAGAGTATTATTTTACAGGCTAAGAAGAGGCAAGAGTGGAACTTCTTACAGATAAGTGTTGTGCTTCCAGACACACAAAAAGGGATTTTTTTTTTTTTTCTTAAGGAACATAGCCACCTACATGTGAGCAGATTGAATAGGTGTGTTTCCTAGGGCATGATTCATCTCATCGTAAAACGGATGTCTAAATGTGGTCGGATGAGTCCCATGGCAGAATTCCCCCTTTCTCCCCAGTGACAACAGTAAGAGTTTGGCCACCTAGCTCGGTGAGAAATGTCTGTATTTTAGATGTGTAAGCGAGATGACAGCCACTCTTGGTGTGCAAGGTTCTCCTCTAATTACTTCTGAACAGCCCTACAAAGTTAGCTGGGATAAATAAAGTTCATTAGGGTGAATCCCTACAATGGAAAGGGGAATTTGGCAGTTGATGCACTAACTTTAATGAAGTTTGCATGCCTGTGCTTTAGTAAAGTCTTTGGTCCTCTTCACATGCATGAGGGAAAAGGGTGTTATGTGAATGTGAGGAAACTGTTTTGGCTCTCAACCCCCCCAAAAAACATTAATGATGAGCCAAGTGTAAGTAGGTATTTTGGAAGAACTTCAGAGGACAAACTTTCAGAGATTTCAGGGAGCTCAGATTTTCCTGCAGAGACTTTTCTTCTTGCAAATGTATGTGTAAGTACTCTGACTTACATAGCTCAGATTATTAAAAACAAAACAAACCCAAGAACAGTAGCTGGAGCTTGTGGAAATAAAGAACCTCTCCATCTTTTGTGAATTTGGCATTTCAGTGTTGGCTAATTCAGTTGTTTGTGCAAACCCCATAAATAGCCTAGACAGGTTACTGATACCAGACATAATATTGCTTGTGTTAAGTCTCTTATCAAATTTGTATCTGGCTGCCAACCAGCTTAATAAAAAGCTGCTATTTATGTTCTTTAACAATATAGCAAGTGACCTTCAGGGATTTTGTGATTTCATGAATGCTTTTTGTGGTTTCATGTTGATTGTAACTGAGAGATATTGCAAGGAACACAGTCAAACCAGCACACAGTCATTAATTCCAGGCTCAATTTAAAAATACACTAGACTGACTTTTAAAGTAACCTTTAGCAGATGCAAATATTCTGGCTGTTCATCTTTCATTTTGCTACCCTTGCAGGCAGCTCTGAAGAAAAAAAAAATACAAACCACCCCAAAAAAATTCAAAAAACAAGGTCAACCCTCTTAGAAATTCCATTTCAAATCCCGATGGAGCTGAACGTGTAACTTGGATGTGGTCTTCAAGATGGGCCGATCCATGATGTTATTTCTATGTCTAGGGCTTTCTGAACATAAAAGTGAGTGAAGCTGGCCCAGAAGACGGCTGGCGGGAGGTTAGCTCATCCCAGATGTGCTGCCAGCCAGCTGTTCAGGGAAGGATGGCATTTACCTCCCCTCAGGAAGGAACTGGGAGGGAAAGTAGCAGGAGCCCCTGGCAATAGCTAGGGCTATGATGGGAGGGAAA
>NW_009609193.1:10213-28135 GCF_000690535.1 Cariama cristata
GCAAAAAAGAAACAAGGACTGCTATTATTTAGGGGACAGAAGGATTCCACGTCATTGACATGCCTTGCCAACGTGGCGTAACCTGCCCTGGTGCTGCTGTGCGTTCAGCTGTGCCTAATCCAGGCTGGTAGAGCCCAGGTTCTGGTCTTGAGGCACCGAGAGTATCCCCTTATGGCCATTAAGACGGAAGGAGAATAAAATCAAAGGGAATCAGGAAAAGCCTCCACACTCATTATGAAAACAAAACTGTGCTAGGAAACATGATGCGTATTTCTTTTAATCAAAAGCAGGAAGACATTTGGAGCACTTGGGGCCATCGATTGCCCTCCGGCCCATGGCGGAAGTCCCCGGTGATGTCAATGGGAGCTCTGCACGCGAATAGCGGGGGCACGGAGACGCCTTGGCGTACCACTGCGGGGAGTGCACCAAGAAAGGCCATGACTGAGCTTTAAAGCCTACCAAGAGCAGCCAGGGTGTTTAGTTGACTTTTACAGAGCACTTCATTGACTTCTCCAGCTGCGAATGTGCGTTTCCATTGAATAAGAAGGAAAAAAAAAAAAAAAAAAAAAAAGCCAAACTGTGGTGTTTTGTGCTCGTTTCCTGTCCCTGCCTTCGGATGGGCAGGAATCCTGCAAAGTCTGAGCCGCACAGCCCCCACTGCCTCGATATTGGCATCAGTCAGTGGTGACACTCTGTCTGCAGACAGCACCGGTAGTCCCCAGAACAGCTCTTCCTCACACTTGTAATGATCTGGAGATTGTGATACAGGAAACTAATTTGCAAAGCTTGCTGGTTTTGGGCAGGAGCTCTTAATTTTGTGACAAAGACAAACGAGTCTTTGGGGAGCAGTAAATCGGTTTGTCTGGTGATGTTAAGGGGCAGGTGACCTCTTCTGTGGCTGCAGCCCCTGAAACAAAAAAGGTTCTTTTCACCATTGCTACAAACAGGTTCATTCGTGGTCTTTCCTTGAATCGCACTGCAGAGGAAACATCAGCCTAACAAGTCCTTAGGGTATTTTTTATTACATACGCATCCTCTATTACTCATAAGTTCCTTTTGCAATCTCAGTGGACACTTAACACCAATTATTAAATAAAACATTGTGGCTTTCATTTCAGAAAGTTTGGGTAACAGTTTCATTAAACCTCTTTAGGAAAACCTTTTCCGTATCCTGGGATACATTTGAGATACTCTACCTTATGATTCTCCCCAGTACAAATTAGAGTAGAATTTGCTTCTCTTCCTGTTTGATGTCTCAAACAAAAAATATTAGTGCATATAATAATAAAAGAAGATCCTAAGGGCAGAACAGTTTTAGGACACTGGGAAGTGCAGATCACATTTTTGAAACAGAAGCAAAAGTAATGTATTTGAAGAACTACTTGAGTGGACACAGGTCAACATGCAGAAGTCTGGGAGCAGAACACTTGAATAAAGTATTACAATTTGAGGTTTTATAAAGGGTCAGTTCTTGCTAGCTTTACTCATTTCTTATCCAAGACAGATTTCCATTGTTATTTGTAAGATTTTTGACAAAGTGAAAATAATAGGATTTGCCTGAAAAAACATTGGAGCTGTAGATAAGCACAGAATTAAGATCTGAATGTTCCACTTTTTTAAGAACCAACTTTTTTAAAAAACTTTTTTAAAAACCAAACCTTATGTGAATTTTGAGGTAGTCTATCTGCGATGCGAGTCTAGCCGAACCTTCAGATCTGAACACCTGCAAAGAAGATTTGGAGCCAGAGCCTGTGGCTTGAGCCCCTCTTTGTTAAGAGGTCCAAACAATAGCAGCAGCAATGTTCCCTGTTCCCAGCACAAGCTATTTATGACAATGCCATTGTTAAAGGGATTGTTCAAGGGACGGTAAATTACTCTGCCAAGCTTTAATTATTGAGTCGAAAGGAATTAACGTTTTCCTGGCATTTTCATTTACCTTGTCACTTTAAAAAAGAGACATATAGGTATTGTGATAGTGGGAAGGAGGAGAATAATTAACTCTCGCTAGTCCATATTCTCAGAGTTGAAAATGTGGCTGGATAATCACAGTAGATTCTTTCTCCTGGTGAAGTCGATGTGAGTTTTTCCCATCAATTTCCTGGCAGAGAGCAGGAACATGTCCTGTGTTGGGGTTTCCTGGTAAGTGAATTTCGGCTCCCTTCCCATATAATTACTTCTCCTGGTGATAATAAAATAGATATGCCCTGAAATAAGAAACGCATATCTCGGCAGTAGAGATGATGCTGCCATGGGAAAAATGTACTTCAACTGTCCTGGATTTTAAAGGATATACCAAAGTACTGCTATTGATATTGAGTGATAAATATACTTTCAAATATTTAATAATATTTTGCTGGACTTGTTTAGATAAAAGTAAACAGAAGATTGATTTGAGGACTTCATCTAGCTTTTGTTATGGACAGGGTTCATCTGTTCTTTCAAGGCTGTATACACGGTTACAATTTCCATACACCGTCTTAAGATTGAAGATATTAACCTTTTCTTTTTCTTCTCTTGCAGACACAGGCAATCCATTTGTAGAGATGCACAGTGATATACCTAAAATAATACACATGACTGTGGGAAGAGAAATGATCATTCCGTGCAGAGTCACAGCACCAAACATTACTGTTACTTTAAAAAAGGTACCTCAATCCAAGCATGCTCTGAAAGTGGTATTGTGGATGATGCTTTTTTTTGTTTGTTTACAACTATTGTAAAGCTTTAAAAAGATTTCAACAATTCAGTATTTCTTACACAATGTTTCTGGGTGTCAGTGTGTTTAGAAATATTTCCACCCTGGAGGCTTCGCCTCATATCTCACAGAAGGGCTTCATCAAATCTTTTACACTGGATGGGAATTTTCTGAAGAAACTTAAACTTTTCCTGCCATCTTATAAAATCTTCACTGACAAAGGTTTCTTAAGGCCAGGAAGGAATTTCTTGTTAGGAGAAGAGATTTCCTCCCACCTCTTCCCCTGCCCTTCCTCCCTTTTCCTCTTCTGCCCTCGGAGCAGCCGGTAAGTGCCATCCCGGGGGATCTCCTGGGGCTGTACGGGGATCTCTGCAAGCCTTCGCCCGACCTCACTCCCACCTGTGACTTTCCTGCTTCCTTTTACATCCCAGTGCGCTTATCAGACAAGGGATGCCTTCACTTTGTAGAGAAATTAGTGCAGAGTTTGAGACAGTGGGGCCAGTTTTAGAAAAACTAGACGTTTTTCGTGTTTTGGGGAAAACATTTCTTTCCTAAGTGCCTTGAGAGTTATATGGGCAGCTAGCCGACATGTATGTATGTATGTATGGTGTCAAGACAGAGAAAGGTGCTTCTTTTTTTTAAAGTTCCTTTGTTTGGCTTAAAAATTATGTGGAGGTGCCAGTGATGTTTTTGTTTCTAATTAAAAGGAGTTCTGTTCATAGTGACATAAATGTTCATCATTGTTACAAGGAAATTTGTCTTTTTATAGAAGAACATGTGGTTGCCAAACAATACCACCGTAAGATTCTTATCTAGATCAATACAAGCCTTTGATTCCTCTTTGACTACAGAGTTTTACACGGATTTGATCCTGTGTTTTAACTCGACCTGGAGGTTTACAAATTCTATCCAGTGCTGCTTTGCTAACATAGGTACCGATTTTACCTCTTGCTTGTCACTTGTTAAATCACATGAAAGAAAGCAAAATGCAGAGAAAAGAAAGAAATCTCACCTGGAATGTTACCGTATGTGTGTGCACACATGCACACACACGGTTCTCCTGCAAGAAGTGCACCGGGGATGGATGATGCACAAGATTCTGTGGCTATAGAACCAAGAGTAAATGAGGCTTGGCTTTCCATAGGGTGGATATTGTAAAGTGGGATCTTATTTGCGCGTTGTAGTTTTGCATCTGAAATCTCAGCATATCAAACTCCTAAATGAGAAAATTCCTGTTCTCTCTTATTAAACAATATAACAGTAGTATTTTTCTCCTTATTTGGAGGAGATTGAGACAAATCTACTCTCTTTTTTCATATCAACTTGCCTTTAGCTTGGGGTTGTGGCGTAAGGCACACCTTTACACCACCAAAGCAGATGTAATACTCTGGGAAGGAGAAAGAGGAGGTAGAGCCAAGTCTGGAAAGAAAGGATTGGTTGCTTACATGTTTTGCATTCCAGGAAAAAGAAATGTGTTCTTTAATTAATCCCAGAATTTCCTGAGGCATGTAAGCTACGATGCATTACATCATACTTTCTTTCTCATCTGTGACACTCATATATGAAGATTCCAGCAAGTTTTTGCTCACGTAGCAATTAAGAGATGTGTTAAATGCGTTTCACAGCTGCAGGCATACTACTTCTGAAGAGCTGGGGTGTTTGCCGTTCAGCGATCAGGGAAGAAGTTGGTGTCCCCATAATGCAGTCCTCTGGAGCTGGAAGGAAAACCCCAGCACGAGAGCCATTAGGTTCTGCATTCTTTATTGCCAGGAAGTAAAAATACTAAATATATTTTGCTAACCTTTCTCTTCTGAAAGGACGCGGTACAGTTGCATGAGCACTGCCTCCAGCATTTTATTCCTGTGCAGTGCTACTTCTTAGTTTTAGTGGACTGATGTGGGAAGGGTTTTTTATCCATCTTCAACACCACAAATGACTTTTTTACTCAAACTGCATCATTACCTTAGTCAACTCTTTTGAGATACTGTGTTGCTCTAACTTGCAGTCTGAACATCTGCACAAATTGTATTCTTTAGCATGGCAATCATATACAACATAGGAGGAGTCTTAAAAATCGGGAAGCTAATAAAAAAAGGACTGGGAAATGAGGATGGAGCTTTTCATTCCTATTTCAAGTTCAGCCTTCAGGTCCTGTTATAACCTATATCTGCAACAGCTGATGGCCCTTTCTCTTCCTCATCATCTGAAGACTTGTGAAATCAATTGGTAGTTTTAATCTAATGCTTAATAGACAGATATCCAGAGCCTCTGAAACCATTGTATCTATCGGGATGATTCTGGCAGCCTCACTCAAGATCCCTAAAATAAGATAAACCTTATTGCAACTAAGGTGTGCGCTTCTCTTGCCTCTTCATTTGCTCTTGCTACGTGGAGAAAGCATCACCTTTGGTACAATGGTTTGATCCCTCTGTTTACTTTCCTTTTGGATTCTCTGTCATAAAGTCAACAATAACATTAACGGGAATAGAGATAAATAAGCTTCAGCATAAGGAATAAAAAGAAGAAAAAAACCCAAGGATGTCGAGTCACATAGCTGGACAGTTTGAATTCTTAATAATGCCACCTCATCCTTCCCAAATTGATGGAAGGGGAAACATGAAAGGAAAGACAAGCATTCCAAACTCTAATGTAGATTTTTACTATACTTTCAGCTAAAAAAAAATCTGCCTTGGCAGTCGTGGGGAACCAAAGCTCATCTATATACTCCTGACCATACGTATATACCCAAAACCTTGTGGTAGTACCGTGTTAATGCCACTGGGTACCAAAAAGGTTCAGTGGTTGGTGCTGAGCAAAGAAGGAGGCACAGCCTATACCAAAAGAAACTAAAGTCTAGTTTGAAATAAAGAAGGTAAAAGGCCAAGACTGCACTGGGAACCACAGCGATGTGGTCCTTGCAGATAAATATATAGACAATAAATTCCATGTTTACTGCAGCCGTCACAACAAATTGATTCTTTGAATGCCTCTGACTCTCTGCTGGTACCCATCTGTAAGCTGGCACTGCGTTTCTTCATAGGTTTTCTACTTTTCTCTGTGATGACCAAATGGTCACGTTTTTTGACAAGATTCTGAACTACCTTGGCCCTGCTCTGGATGGGGGATGTACGAGGTGACTTCTAGAGGTCCCTTTCAACTTAAATTATTGTGTGATTCTGGGATCCTCTGTCCTGTACCATCCATGCAGTGATCATCGTGGGCATGATGCCGTGTCTCTAGGTGGTGTCCTGAAAGCTGGTTTAGGGCAGAGCAAAGCAAATGTGCTTCTTTGAGGGTGGGAAAGAGGTCATCCGAACCGATGGGTTTGGCAGAGGAGGACAGCGTGGAGGAGAGCTGGGTAAGAAGCTGAAGCAAGTAAGGAGAGAGGGTAGAGCTGTGAAGGGCTGTGAGGGTGAGCACCCAGCCAAAATCCTGGTATTTTCACCCTCAGAAAGGGACTCGTTGTGGTACCTTGTTTACCCTCTACCAAGACTTAGCCAGAGACTAGCTGCATCACAGTGGTCTTTTGCTAGTCATAGACTTCAGTTTTCTAAAGTTTTCCTTACGGTAACTTAAAATTGTCAAGTTATGCTTTCATGTGTGACTGTGTGCAACTTCTTAGTCTCAAAGCTGCAAAAAAACTTACTCAAAGAGTTGTGGCTCTAGCTGGTTTTGAGGGGTCTCAGGTGAGTAAACTGTGCAGGCAAAGATTTGCCTCTGGGGCAGGTGATATACAGGCAACTTAGAACATTAGGTGTTGTAAAACAGGATTGTATTTATGAGAACTTTGTTTCCAAGACCCGGACACTTCCCGGGTGTTTTGGTTACTTTCCCTTCCCTGGAGTAAGGCTAATACAAATTCAGTAATCCATCAATTAACTAATTAACGTGAAGTGAATGCATTCCCTGGGAAATGTCAATCTAAGGTGGCTCTAAGGCTCTGAGACTCTGACTTGACTCTTTCTTCATGGTATAGATGAAAAACCTATAGAGGAATATGCTCAGAAACAGTTTAGTTTCCATCAAAGCAGCAAGAGGATAAATCCAGTTGAAGCCCTTGAAAGCATAACTAGTTAAACCAAAGCTTGAATATTTGTTTTATTTAGAACAGGAATGGCAACAGAGCCCTTAAGAGTCCAAGATATTGTTGAATGGTAGCCAGCAGGCTGTAATGTAACGGGCTTTACTTGTGTGTATGTGTAACATACACTTCCACCATGATTTGCATGCTTATTATAGCATCTTATCAGCTGTTGTAAAGATAAAGAATTCTACCACAGCATTTTGTGCTCTGTAATTATTGTTCATTTGATTCATCGTGCGTTTCAGTTGGAGGAAGTGGTATGAGATGAGTGGAGGTGATCTCAAGGGTGGCTTTTGGCGTACACTAAGCAGGCAGCATCGAGGGTGCCGCGTTTTGGAGAGAAGCTGTAGCAAGCAGGAAGGTACCAGGCAGCCACGCTTCCCCCAGCCTCTGGCAGCCATGCATGCTGGCTTTGGCCGTAGGAAGGAGAGGACTGGCCAACACATAAGTCCTCTGCTCAAATAAAGGGGAAGAAAGAGATGAAAGAGACATAGTGAGACCTGGTGGACACTGAGAGGTGATGGGCTACAAGGTGCTTATTTGGCCCAGAGGTCTTTGCTTAGGGCACTAATTCACTCAAACTCTGCCCTGTGCCGTCTGTAAGAATATGTTATTTTTACCATAAAAGCAGGCTTCATAAAAGTAGGGTTACATCCGGGCTTTGTACTTATGGCTGATCTCTGTGTTACCCAAATGGTGGCATTTATTCCATCGATAAGGCATAACAAAAAAGCGTGATAGGAAAACAAGAGATCTTGTCTGAGCTCCGATGCCTATGTCATGCTTTGCCTTTTCAGGGTTTTCTTGGTACCTTATTAAAATGGGGCTTCAAACTCAAAGGATCCTAATGTAAAGTATAATTTGTACTGCTGACAAAGTGAACGCTTGATCCCACATGGCAATAATTTAGTCTGTGTTAGATTTCAGGTCTTCAGTTTAAAAACACCTGATGACTTTACACTAAGGGACAAGGGGCAACAGCCTTAAACTGGAAGAGGCAAGATTCTGGTTAGATATAAGGAAGAAATTCTCTATGATGAGGGTGGTGAGGCAGTGGCAGAGGTTGCCCAGAGAAGCTGTGGCTGCCCCATCCCTGGGAGTGTTCAAGGCCAGGTTGGATGGGGCTTTGAGCAACCTGGTCTGGTGGGAGGTGTCCCTGCCCAGGGCAGGGGGGTTGGAACCAGATGGGCTTTAAGGTCCCTTCCAACCCAAACCATTCTATGATTCTATGATTCTAGTTACTTGTTGGGCACTCAGCTTCTGAAGGACTTAGAAGTGCCAAATTTTTTAAATTTGCAGAATACTTTTTCTGTGAAAATGTGATGTGTTTTCTGTTTCAAGGTGTTCTTTCAAAATCTCTACTCAATATGACTTTCCTCATTCAGTATGATCAGTACTTCTCAATAAAAGTGCCCAAGGAACCTTTGTGGCTTTAAAATTTGCACTTCATGTTGTATGTAATGACTTAGAGACATGTACTCTGTGCCGTGTTGGCTTTGGAACAGCCATTCATGTCCTTAACTTTTTTTTTTTTTTAAGAGTCCAGTCCTTTAGATAACATAAACGTGAGAAGCATCAGATTGAATCCTGGCAGGAATTTATTAAAGTCACGAAATGACAGCAAATTAAGCCCATTTGTCACCTCTGTTGAAAAACCTGTGTTTGTGTCTCAGTAGTGCAACCAGGATACTTAATTGCAAATGTTCGCCAAGACGAGCACTTTAGCTGCCAAGCGGGAGCTGACAGAATAGCAGCCCAAGCGCTGAGGCTAATGATAGTGTCAATCTATTGTGTCATAAATTACATCCTGTTATAAATAATGAAATCTTGGAAGCAAATAAAACATCACATTCTTCACCCGGATTTTTCCTCTATTTTGTGATGAAAATATGACTTGAGAAATCTGCATAATTAAATGTCATCCTTTTGACTTTGATTGGCATTTTTTCGGGTGTTTTTTTCCCATTCCTTTTTATTGGGCTACTTTGATTAGAGAGTGGCATGAGGATGAGTTGTTTTTATGACATGGGTTTGATGCTTCCAGATTCCACGAGAAACCCTAATTCCTGATGGCAAGACAATAATCTGGGACAGCATGAAAGGCTTCAGAATACCTAAGGCAACCTACAAATTCATAGGGCTCCTGAGCTGCGAGACAACCGTCGGTGGACACAAGTATAGCACAAAATACCTAACGCACCGAGAAAGTAAGTAGCGTTCTCCACTCCCCGTCTTTCAGAAAGCACTCTGCCCTGGTGACGTTATTCACATTTCTTTCTCTTCATCACATCCAGCCAACACGATTTTTGATGTTCAGTTAAGCACCCCGCGTCTCGTCAAGCTGCTGAAAGGAGACAGCCTAGCAATTAACTGCACTGTCACCGCAGCCTGGAACACCCGCGTGCAGATGACATGGACTTATCCAGGAGAGGTGGGTGCTGTGGTTAAAATCAAGAAACCCGGGGTTTCCCACAGATCACGCTGCATCTAGCATCCCGGGAGGAATTTTGCCTCGAAATGCTTGCCGTGGTTCGCATTCCATCTTTTTGACCCTTGATGACATGTCTCTTAAGGTTTCCGTTTTTCTTTCTGGTGCTTAATTGAGTAAGTAAACATGTTTACACAATGTACTCTGGTTATATTGCATAATCACGAGCGGATGCTAGAATTGTTTCATCCCTGGGAGCTTCTTTTCAACCTGGTGAAATGATATAAATTTATCACCCAGTCCCAGGCAGGGGCTCTCTCGTGACAAAAAAAAAGTTTTCAGGGAGGCTGTCTTTCTCAACACATTCATTTCAAAGACTGGCAGACAGTCAGGCACCCGACTCGAGCGTGTTTAGAAAAGATATTTTGAATTAGCTAGCCAAAATCTCATTTGTTAAGTGTGACATGAACAATCCTCTTGTTTTGACAGCTACAGGAATGATCTTGAATGTGCTTCTCCTCCCCCCACATTGGGAGCATCCGAGCATCCTCATAAATATTTGTCGCTTACAGAATAACTGCCAGGGAGTCCGT
Source organism: Cariama cristata (assembly GCF_000690535.1). NCBI lineage: Eukaryota > Metazoa > Chordata > Aves > Cariamiformes > Cariamidae > Cariama > Cariama cristata. The sequence continues at coordinate 20,014 of NW_009609193.1, forward strand.
GTAAAGCTGATAAGAAATTTGACATTAGTTTAAGGTTTACAACTCCCATTCCTTTCATGTCAGTTTGATTTATGCTGGTGATTCTAGTCAAGATCATTTATTATGTCACTCACTGTGCCTAATCACAAGCTGAAATTATGATTACATTATATAGGGAAGATTAATGCAATTGTTTCTTGCATGCTGTAGCCATTTTCCCTAGCATTTTTTTCACCTCAGAAATAACAAACTTAGCAACAAGAAATGCTCCAAATACATTATATTGCTCATTGCTGCCTTGCCAAGCCCTAGCCGGGCACCACACTTGTGAAATTCTGCTTTGTTTTTATTTGGATGGTAAGTGAAGGGTGCTCGGTGTTTATAAGACACCAGCAATGTCCTGGGTTAAATAAACTTTGAGGCCAAAGGCTGAGGGGGAGTTGCAGGAAATAACTCCTCAGACTCACATTATCTGCAGTTCCACCCTGCGATTCCCTTGCCAAATCTAGTCCCTTTTCCCTCTACAGCGTTTCCAGGGTTCTCCCTTTCTTGTGTTAATGCCCTCTTCTTCTATGTCCGCTGACGGTGGCAGTGAATCCAGGCACCGAACTATGTGCTGCTCTTCACGTCATGGCTTTGGGGATTTTTCAGGGATTTTTACGAGCAAAGCTGGGCAAGGCAGTATGGGGAGCTGGGCATGGTGGTGTGGCGGGCCATGCAGAAGGGATGGTCTTTGTCTGGAAAGAACTGGTTTGGATGCTGTTACAACTTTGGTGAAGACAGGAATGAATTGCCATATAATGTTGCTTATAATTTTTATTGTTGGCCCTCTGGAAATGTTGGGCATTCTTTGCCTGTCTGTGCCATACAGAGGGATCTGGATTTTCTTATTAAGGTATGGTGGCAATACAGTAAAATAAAAATATTAATAAACATGAAAATGGGTTCGATTAAGCTCTTTCTTGTTCATTTATAGGCAAGGAAGAGAGGTTCTGTAACGCAGCGCATTGACCAGAAGAATACAGAAGCCAATATTTTTTACAGTATCCTCGTTGTTGACAAAGTGCGTGATATTGATAAAGGCCAGTATGCCTGTCACGTGAAGAGCGGGCCGTCAATCAAAGCTGTTAACACAACAGTCATTGTTTATGGTAAGAAGTGTTCCAGATCTGTAGAGCGCTGAGTGCTTATCTGCCAAATTCAGTCATATGATGGCTTTACACCTTGACACAAGGTGGGAGTGAGTTTATAACATGTTCATCGTGGGCAGAAAAAGTAGGGAGACCAGAGAGAATATGTGCTTTTTCGACATGTTAATGTTCAGTTTGATCACTCTTGTCTGCTAAATACTGTGATGGCCCTGCCCTCAGTCAGTTTCGGCAGAAGCAATCAGTTAAATCATAGTTTGCCAATAAAAAAAAAAAAAAATAGATACACTAGCTCTACATGGAGCAGGTAGCTGCTAGACCATTCAAAAAAATGAAACAAGCACGAGATACTGCAACTCATCAATATGGTTTTACAGTGGGAGCCTTAAACAAGTTCCCTATGGTCTGCCTGGACCTTCTGTGAAATCTGGAAATTTCTGGTGTTATTTCAAATTTATGCGAATTAGGACTTTTGTGCATTGGGATTCTATGAGAAGCTACCTTCTCTGTGGCATCCTGTTACAATTAGGACTATCCAGGATCTCTGGAGCATCACTAGTATTAAAGAGCAAGTGGTCGATGGGTGACCTCTGCTACAGATGGCTCATGCTCAGAATATTTATTTGTTCCATGTATTCAGCGGTCAACCTTTTCTCTCTCACCTGGAAGTGTGGACTCAACACCCCATGTTGGTATTCTTAGAGAATATTTCAGTCCATTTTCTCTGTTGAAGCCCTGAACTAAGTCACTGGGAGCATAGGATGAGTCATGGTATCCACTTATTATATTCCTAAATAGATAAGCTGAAGCTGTCAGAAACTGAGTTTTAGATTAGAATTAAAGTCAGAGAAGCTGGAGCTGTTGAAGTTAGCCTGTAAACTCTTATTCGCATAAGCAGCCCCATCTATGGGGTACCCATATTAGAAAGACCCTGTGTGAATAAGGGTTTGCAGAATCAGGGTTGTATCTTTATAACTTGACTTGTGTAATTAAACTACTGATTTGTCTTGTGCACGTTATTTTCAATGTATGTGGCAAGTGTGATTAAATATTGCACTTGTTTAACAGATATCCAACACCCTTACGCAGTCCATAATGTGAGTAAATATTACACCAGAGGTGCTATCAAAAGGACACACTCAAACAATTTTTCATGTTTTGAATGTTTTCTTTTGCTCAAGTGCAATTTCGGGGGGGGGGGGGGGGAGTGTAAAAAGATATTTTCCAATGTATTGTATGAACATTGTGTTTCATTGCCTCTGGTAAAAACCATCAGCTTGCCAGAGAGTTTGAAATGGGGAAGTACAACTGGAAAAGAACAAATTCCAGCAGGTTGAGATTGTGCCAATGAAGTGATAAAGATTTGTTTGTTTGATGAAACAGCTGTTTACCAATGATAAAGAAAGTTTCTGCCTTTCCCTTTGCTGTTTCTCTGAAGGTCCCTCAAATCCCTTCTGGCACAATATTTTCTTTTGGAACATTCATTGATGCTTGGCCTTTAGGAGTGATTCTTGGCCATCTAGTTCAGCTTCCCATGTACCACAAACCACCTTCTCTCTCGTGCCATTTTTTCTGACTGAAGCACAATATGCATTTGGCTAGGGTGTATCTTCTCCGGGCAGATTCATGACCTGGGAACTATATCTCAGTTTCTTTTATATTTGTGGTATTCTTCTCTGTATTTTATAGATCTCTGGGAAATTAGGCTTTATTCTTGGTGTTGCCATGTGGAAACATTGAAATTTTTGGGGTTTTTTTGGATTCCTGTTCTCTTTGGTAGAACAACTCTTTTTGCAGGCTGAAAATCTGTAATACAGTGCACTCTTTTTCTTTTGTTTAAGATAAAATGTTCATTAATTTGAAACGTCGAAGGAAAACTGCGCTGGAGGCTGTAGCTGGAAGAAAATCTTATCGTTTGTCAATGAAAGTGAAGGCGTTTCCCTCTCCAGAGGTTACATGGTAGGACAACAGTTGCTTCCACATAGGCATACCGGACGACTTCTTAGATGAAAAATAGTATCTTGGTAAAATATTCAAATAAGACCCCTTGAAAAGGCAACAGACTGGAGACAATACAGTTATGGAGTTTTATTGGAAGTTTCAGCGTTGTCCTGGGTTTTAACAATTTATGAGAACATTATCTTCATTTTCCAAGTGCAAAAATGGAGATCTGGAAAGTTTAAAGCTCAGATCCTCAAATATGTTAGATACGTCTCCTACTGAAATCAGTGGACACTCCACTGTTAAATATCTCTGCCAACCTTGTGTTGCATTGAACTTCACTCAGGCCTAGATATAAGACCTGAACTTGCTTTCCAGACAGTAGAAGAGAAAAGAAGGTTTTAATTTCTAAGGCATTTAGTTTTCTAATGCGCTATTAGAAAAACAATGGAAGTTGGTTTTATTATACGGTGATCTGCAGGTTGTAGATCTCCTTCAGTGACTGGAGCATTCACTTCGGCTTGTGTATACTGTGCTAAGAAAGCTTTTGAACAGTTTTTTGTATTAGCCCAAATCACTTTTATATAAAACAATGTTACCTATTCATGATCTCAAGGGGTTTTGTTGTTGTTGTTTAAATAATCTTAAACACCAGTAGCTCTGGCTGAATTCATTGCGCTTTAACAAAGGGTCTATGACAAGGCTGATTAAGAAAACAAACCGTACATACATAGACAGTGAGAGTTCGTGTTACTGACAGCCAGGAGTTACTTTTGCCTCTAAAATTTTATTTTGTTTTACAAAACCCTTACATTTATAGTTCCACTTGGAAAATTAAGGGGTGAAAGCGGAGCTGTGGCTAGCCATTTATACAGTGTTTTCTGTTTCTTTAGTGGTTGGGCTTGTTGACCACACGTATAGATCTAAAACTTCTGAAATACATAAAAATCCATTTAAACAAGAATTTTTATTCATTTATTTATTTATCACTGTGAGGCTGGTCAAACACTGGAACAAGTAGTCCAGAGAGGCTGTGGAGTCTCCATCCTTGGAGATATTCAAAACCAGCCTGAAAATGGCCTTGAGCAGCCTTCTGACCTTGCTTTGAACGGGAGGTTGGACTAGGCAATCTCCAGAGGCTCTTTCAGCCTCAACTGTTCTGTGGTTCTGTAAAATACAGATGCAGTGAAATGCCTAAATCTGTAGTCCTTAGACCCGATTTTTAGTGCTCCTCTAATAACAGTAAGAGTTTTCTGTAAATACTTAATAAAACCTGTGAATCATTTTAATCAAGTCCATCACCCTGGTGAAACTCTATTGCACTCTTCTACTAACATCATGCCAACCTTCACACACTGACCTACCAAAATGTGCTTTATGCTCTATTTTAGACTTTGAAGAAGAATGTTGTGCTTCTTCAGGAATCTGTGTGTGAGCAAGTTAGCACTTTCTATGTTGATTTTCTGTTATCTTTAAAAACATTCGCTTGATAGCAGGATATCTGATTCTTAAGTGCTTATCTAATCTAGTTATTCTTACTCTTCCTCTTCCTAAAATCAGAGCGGTGCTTAGGCTACTGTAATACTTTGTGCTAGGATGTATTCTGAGGTCATAAAGAAATGGTCAGTGCTGGGTGACGCAACCTTTATTTGTGTGAATGTCTCTTAGCCAAAATGGTTGTCTTCTAGACTAAATGGCAGCACAAGCATGGAAAGCCAGGATCATCAGACACAGAGCTGCCATTTCCCCCAACTCTCAAACACTATAGAGCCCTGTCAGATCCTTATCAATTTTAATGTATGGTACAGTATTCTCCAAAGTGCTTTATAAATATCAGCGATCTTATTTGTAAAGGAAGGATAAGCCTCTTGTAAACAGAATTTCGGATGGCAAATTCAATCCTTGCCCAAAGATTGAGAAATGTTGTGAAACGAAATAATGCAGGCAGTTTATGCAACATTATTTTTCAAAATTTTGATTCCTGGGTTCTTTTAAACAGGTTAAAAGATGGGCTACCTGCTGCTGAAAAGTGTGCCCGGTACATGGTTAAAGACTATTCGTTAATCATCAAGGATGTTGCTGAGGAAGATGCTGGAAACTACACTATAATATTAAGCATACGACAGTCAAACTTGTATAAGAATCTTACCGTCACTCTTACAGTAAATGGTAAGTTTACAGCATGTTCCCGATGTAAATGCTAAATTTTCTTTGAGCTAGATTTCCATTGATCTTGCACAGTTCAGGTCGTTGTGGGTTTTCTTACTGACTTTCATGGACCCAAATCCCAGCCCCCTATGCAGGGTGACAGACCCATCTCGGAATCAGAAGACGGACGCTGGTTTTCATTAGAAGGGTTTCTGTCTTCCACAGTTACATATTTGTTCCTGATGACTTAAATGTGTTACTAACTGCTCATCTGACTTGACTTAGGCCTGCTGTTTTTCTTTGTTCTCCTGGGGATTTTTCTTATTACTCATCCTGCAGGAATGTAGTATTTTCATGATCATGCAATACGTTGGAAATGAGCTGGTTTTAACTGCTTTCCAATTTTTACCCTTCACAGTGAAACCCCAGATATATGAAAATGCCGTGTCATCATTCCCTGATCCCAATCTGTATTTACTGAGCAGCAAACAAGTGTTGACGTGCACCGTGTATGGTATTCCTCAGCCTAAAATTACATGGATGTGGTATCCCTGTAGACAAAACCATTCTAAAACAAGGTAGGACAGCTTCCTTACTTCTATTTAGCATGTCTTCCCTTCTTATTACATTTAAATATTTACTTTTTTACAAGGATAAAGCTTGCCATGACCATTGCTTGCTTAGTAAACTTTGTATACCTTTGATCACTGTATTTTTTAATAAACATGTAGGCAGAATGTAATTTTTTTTCATCATTATTTGAAAACGGAGGGCAGAGTTGCTATTTTGTATTGCTACTTAGGTTTATTGACAGTTCACTACTGTTCGTGCATGCAATGTCCAGAGGTGATAATCGGTTTTTAATTTTTATGAGGGAAACCTTGCAGACAATGTCCTGCAAAGTTCACACGCTTTGTCACGGAGGAGATTTCCATGATTTCCTCCATGCTTTCCTCCCTGCACAGTGATTCCTCTGTGTGGCTTCTTTTGAAATTCAACAGAAATAATCTTAAAGACTTTTTCCATCATGAAGGTCAAACCTCTCTTATGATACACTGACTCACAGATTCAGTTCAGCAAGCCAAATGTGCCCAGCATTCTCCAGATGATATTTCAACAGGGTAAAATATAAATGGTACCATGCAAGCCTACTTGATGCTGATGTGGTGCTTAACTAATCCTCTTTTATATTTAAGCTTTCTTTTGGACTCTGTTTCTTACAAGTTTGTGTGTTGACTCATTTATCCAAAGCTCTTCCCGCATCAGGAAATCTGACACAATCTTAACGATTAACACTCAACCTCCACAATGGCATTAGCATTAAGCTACTATTGGAGGGTTCAAACATGCAAGGTATTTGGATCACAGCACAACGAAGGTATTTAAAAACATAGCAAAAGATTAGGAACCAACATTTTCTCAGTTTCAGTTGAAGATAATCACTTTGCGTAGGATTTATCTTCTTTAACGCTTTCATAAAACTCAGTTTTAGTGCCAACTCAGCCAAGTATTTAAGCACATGCTTAACTGCAGGGATACAAGACACCTCATTCAATTAAACAGGACAAACATCTTATTTCAAATTAAGGGTTCTTGTAACTGGCCTTGTGATCAGTGAGAGCGGTCAGCACTTCCCTAGAAGCACACAATTTTTTTCCAATTACGCCTTGCTTTGGGATTATGCTAATGGATGGCTTTCTATGCCTTTCTCACCAAGAGGTGGCACTAGCAATCTCTCCTTTCGCTGCAATAGGTATAACCTGAAATTCGCCAGTTCCAGGACAGGTGAGGGCTGCACTTCCTCTCTCCATTACATTACCTTTGAAGGACAAGTTGCAAATTTCTGAGCATTAATTTATTTTTGCTTATAGATGCAAGTTGTAAGAGAAAAGAAATCACAACATCTTTTAAGTAGAGAAACTCTGTGAAAGGCGTATACGAAAATTTTCAATCTTTTAGTTTCTTTTAAGTGTTTCTATGTCTATGAATATTCCGGAATGAAATCACAGTGCAGCACTGATAAAACAGTTGGTTCTTCTTTGGGAGCTGGGGTGGTGCTCGTCCATTGTCAAGTATTTCCTTCTTTTAAGAAGCACCGATCTGCATTACTGCACAGGAGAGCTTGTCATCAGAAATAGAAATTAATATCCGCAAGCAGGTGTTTAATAATGTGCTAAACTGTAGACTCAATTAAATGCTAATTAGATGTGTGTTTGAGCAGATGATCAAAGGAGAAATGTAACGATTTGAATCAGCTATTGGCTCTGTTACAACTTGTTTCCAGACTTGCTTCCAAATTGCCTTCGTAATTGTTCTGTGACAATTCTCTTTAACCCCCTCCCCTTCCTTCTCCTTTAAATGCTCATTGAAGAAATAGTCTGGAGAACACCATTTTTAATGCTTTGCCTAAGAGGAGTGGAATGACTCCCTGTGAATAATATCGTGATAATTAATGAATGACTCCCTGTGAATAATATCGTGATGATTAACTATCGCAGAAATGCAGAAATACCGGAATAATTACATTTTCTCTCCTTCTCTGGGAAGGGAGCAGAGTGGGCTACCTCAGCGGCTGGCACACCTTGCTCAGGCTGGTGTCTGTGCCAGTTCAGGTGTTCCCCCTGAAGAACTGGAGAACTCTTTAAACCCAGCTATTTCACTACATTTTCCTCTTTGTGTGAGGGGAGGTTTGCCTAAACAATGGATTTAAGGTGTGCATACCTTGTGAGACAGATAAAAAATATATTTTATTCTGCCATTACAGTATTTCTTTGGATTTACTGGTCAAACATTAGGTTTCCAAGGCTAAAATATTGCTCAGGTAGTGCCTATTTCTGTGCACAGATGTACCTGATACCTTAAGTTGATAAATCCCACAGGTTACCATTATTATAACAGGCTGGATC